>NW_002986993.1:1994-12579 GCF_000006295.1 Pediculus humanus corporis
CGCTACATTGCAATTACCAGTTATAAATACAGGAAAGGTAACATTTTCTCTGGTTTTTGCTGTTGTGTACTGTTTAAAAAATATCTAAAAATAAAAATAAAAATTATGCATGATTTATACTAGTCTAATTTTTATTGCAAAACAAAAAAAAAATTTAATTTCAAATTAAATAAAAAATAACCTACATCTCGTTGGCAAATACTTAAGTTTTTAAAATTGAATTCGGGAATAATTTTACAAATATTATCTCCCATTAATTCAGAATAATCATAGTCGAATAAAAAAGAAGTATCACCATTTAAAGAAGAAATTATACCTTTCTCATCAATAGATATCTAAATTTAAAAAAGAAAAAGAAATTAATAATAAGTTTATTAAAATGAATTGAATGGTATTAAATAAATAATTAACTAACCGATATTTTTCTCGTTTCGATAGGTTCCACCATTGCCAAACATTTAGTCAGGCAATTGAGTTTGCTTAATGATAACAATACTAAAATTGACTCATGATTATTAGGAGTGAATTCTACCTAGAAAATAAAAAATATGTGATGTTCCAGTGTTAAATTTATTTTTCAAAGAAAAAATAAAAGTCACACTAATACAATACCAATTTTTTTTTCTTTAATTTATCCGTATCTGGATTAAATGAAAATGAATTTATTAAATGAAACCATTTGTTTTTATAAGAATCTTGAAAAAAATCACAAAATTTCTTTGAGCACAAATTATCACAATTTAAATTTAATAATTGACAAGCATTATCGCTCACAGCCAAAATCTAAAAGAAAATTAATTTTCCTATATTAGTTTATTTTAAAGTTTTATAATTTGGAAGATGAATATTGTGAATAAAATTTACTTACCTTATAATTTATTAAAGAAATGGTAAATATTACTTTATGAGAATTCGATGAGGAAGTAATGTCAAAGTTATCATTAATAATAGTTCCATGAGGTTCATTTTCTTTTCTTAAAATATTTGAATTAATATTATTTTTTTCATTATCATCTTCCAGCAACATAATTTATCGACTAGATTTTTAATTACAAAGAATAAAACTTAAACTATTACTGTGATAAAATAACTTTTTGAACCTCTACTGATTTTGTTCTCAAAAATTAAAAATCAATATATATTTTCAAGGAAGTTATTTAAAATTTATGAATTGCACCAATTTTATAAATTAATAATCAATTACTGTGATGTACTTTGGAATAAGATTAATACTGATAAAGTTTTAAAAAAAAAAAAAGCTCAAGTTTTATTTATTAACTGTTTTAAACTGTAAATACGTATTAAAAATCAAAAACCTGTAAAAATGAGAAAGAATTCTAACAACGCGTCATCAAATTCATTATATATATTTATTAATTAATAACAACCGATAGAATAAAAAGAAATATAATTGTATTTTTATTGCAACACTAAATAAAAAATATACTCAACACTTTTAAAATTATCAAAACATTAAAAATAAAATAACTAATTTTTTTTTTTTTTTAATATCACTATTTAAATTTCAGTTATAATTTCAAAATCGGTTTTTTTAATACGTTAAAAAACGTGAAAATAGAAATGCATTCTAATTAAAGTGTCATTAGACTAATCGACTTGCCTTTTTTTGTATTTTAAGATGACCCAAAGTAATTATTAAAATAATTATTACAATAAAGAATGAAAGTGAGAAATATATAATTGTGCACAAATTAAATGACAAATATATAGTTAATTATGTAGTAAATTATAGCTTTTTAATTATTCTGTGTAAAAAAAAAAAAAAAATTTTAGTCCGATAATTTTATTTTAAAAATCAAATTTTTTTTGTAATTTACAAAATATACATTTAAAATAAATAATAAAAAATTTTAAACTTGTAAAACTTTAAAAAAATATTCGACTTCTAAAGGTGCGTCATCTGCTAAATCCGTACAATGAACAGCATTCATTACTTTGTCTTTTCCGAATATTGCTCTAATTGTATTGGGTCTCAGCTTTCTAGCAATTTCCTGTTATAAAAATTAAAATGTTAAAAGACATTCATTACCTAATGATAAATTACCTATTCATTTTATTTCCTTACTGGATCAGTTGGACCAGCCAATTTTCTAAAATTTTCTTGGGAGCATTCAGGATTTGACAAATCAGTAACTTCAAGTGCAACTATGGGTCCCGATGTAAATTGAAGAACCATGGCCTGAAAAAATTTTAATTTTTTAAATTTTTATGCATCTCTATTTCATTAAAAATTTGTTGAATTTATAATTGATACTAACAGAGTATTCTGGCACAACACCTTTATACACTTCTAAGAATTCTTCTGCTGTAGAAACATCCAAATTAAACATTTCCATTGCAGTGATTCTAAAATTATTTTCATTGATAAAATTCAATATTGAGCCAAAAGTGCCATCTAAAACTGAATGTGGTTTTATTACACAACAAGTGGTGTTTTTTAAAGTACAACTAGGCATTATATCACTGAAATTTTTTTTAGAAACATCTTTTGGAAACCATATTTCTGACTCCTGCAAATCATAATACAAATCACTCAAATTTAAAAAATGTATAAATCACTTATCAGTTTTAAAACTGTAATTAAGATGTTATGTCTTTCAGAAATTAATAACAGCTTTACCCACTCAACATGTTCAATGTCTGTGCTACCATGGACACCATTTTTTGTCATATTTGTACCATAAATTGCTCTCAAAGTGTCTGGAGCTTCTCTTTTAGCAATTTCAGAATCTCTCGGGCCGATAAAATCTAACCACCTTTGAACAGCATTTACTCCGATAACAGTCATTGCAATACTTGGACCCGATGACATGAATGTAATTAAATCACTGAAAATTGTTTGGAATTAAAAAATGTTAAATTTTTACTAATTAAAAAAATGTATTTTAACTCACACTAAATATGTTTCATTTTTATGTTCTACATAGAAATTGGAAGCACACTCTTGACTCATTTGTCCCATTTTTAATTGTATAATTTTAAAACCGTTATCTTGCATGAACTTGATTATTTCTCCAGATTTATGAACAATATCTGGCTTAATCAAACAAAATGTTCTACAAAATATTACAAAAATAATTACTCAAAAATACATCATTTAATCAATTAAATAAATTTAAGTGCATAATTTAATAAAATCGCTATTCTTACTTAGTCAATTCTACTTCAAATTTTTGTTTTGTTTTAGCATCTGCATAATCTACAATTTTCATTTGTCTGGACATTACTGTAACTATAGCACTTTTGTATAAATTTTCTAAATTCATTCCCTCCTGTTTTGATTTTCTTAAAAATGTTCTTTGATGAATTAAATCATACTGAAATTTGAATTTTCATAATATAATAATAAGTAATTTATGTAAATAATATCAAACAAACTTATATTAAATTGAATAATTTACTAATTCCACAGAGTTTTCAGCTGGATAAAATGTCATTAAAAATTTTTTTATTATTTGCGCTACTGGATCGTACCACTCTACGATAAACATATACTTTGCATTAACGTTATTCGCCTGAAAAAGTAAAAAATATTTTTTTTTTTTTTTTTTTTGCCAAATAATTTTATGTATTTTAAACTTTAAAATTTATATACAATTTACACAATTTTTTTTAAATAAGTCAATTACAACAAAATTATTATTTTTAACAAGTACTCACGAGTCCATCTCCCGAAGCTTTTGAACAATTCATTATATATGATTAATTTTTTTAGAAATTATAGTAAATGAATCGTTAATGCTTAAGTAAACAACTAAATAACGATATTTACAACGGAAACGAATAAAAATCACAGCCGTATGTATAACACTAAATATCTTGAAGGCTTTGATAGAAAAATTTAATTCCTTAGTTTATAAAGTAGAATTATTAGATAATTGATTAATAGATATGTTATATATAGTCGAAAAATAATCTATTTTTACAATTTTTCTGAAATAGTTGAGATTGTAAAATTTGCTCTTGACAAGTGATTTATTCGTGGAAAATCCAAAAAAGGAAACTTCAAAGGAGAAGGCGTCAACGTTCTTTCAATAGGAAGTAGTATATTGTAGACAGGTGTCCGAGTAGAGTAATTTATTTAATTGTCAAATAATTGCATTAAAATGTCATTTTCTAACAGTAAGTATTTTATTAAACTAATCCTTTTTCAAATTTATATATATTTTTATTTTTTTCTAATATAAAATAATAATAAAAAATTAGTTTTTTTTTTAAAAGAATTTTTAATTATCACGAAGTTTAATTTTTATGAATTTTTCCGACTTAGAAAAAATTTTATTTAAAGTTAACCACCGTTATAATAAAACTTTATAAGTTAAATTTTTAATTTATTAAAATTTCATCGTAATTTATTCAAGTTTTTTTTTTTCCTAAATTTGATGAAATAGCTTTTATCAAAATTACTTCACTATGAGTAATGAATTGCATTAAAAAATGAAATTAAACCAAAAAAAAATATATATATATATATTTTAAAGGAAAAATAATTATAAAAAATTTTTGTAATAAATTATAATTTTTTTTAAAAATTAAATTAACATAAAAGAAAAGAAAAAATTATTATTTAATTAATATTTTTTTATATTTCAAATTTTTTTTCAGAATACATATTTGCAACTCTTCCTCGTACGAATAGAGGACAACCCATTGTATTAGGTGGAGACCCAAAAGGCAAAAATTTTTTATATACAAATGGCAATAGTGTAATTATCAGAAATATTGAGGTAACTTTTAAAAAATTTTTTAATTTCGAAACACATTTTCATTTTTAGAGGAAATTAACATACAAATTTAATATTTGCCTATTTTACAGAACCCAGCAATATCTGATGTCTACACTGAACATTCATATCCTGTAAATGTTGCAAAATATTCACCCAGTGGTTTTTACATTGCTTCAGGAGGTACTGTATGGTTTTTTTTTTTTTTTAATTTAACTGAAAATTTTTATAGCTCTATTGTAAATATATAATTTTAGATCAATCTGGAAAAGTTAGAATCTGGGATACTGTAAATAAAGAACACATTTTAAAGAATGAATTTTATCCTTTGGGAGGAGCCGTAAAAGATATTTCATGGTCACCTGATAACCAAAGAATGGTTGTAGTAGGAGAGGGTAGAGAAAGATATGGCCATGTTTTTATGGCAGAAACAGGAACTTCTGTTGGAGAAATATCTGGTCAATCAAAATCAATAAATTCCTGTGATTTTAAACCCACTAGGCCTTTTAAAATAATTACTGGTAGTGAAGATAACACTGTGGCTATATTTGAAGGACCACCTTTTAAATTTAAAATGACCAAAAGGGAACACACCAAATTTGTTCAAGTGGTTAGATATTCACCGAATGGAAATTTTTTCGTTTCTGGTGATTTTTCGGGAAAAGTTTTTATATATGATAGTAACACTTATGAAGTGGTTGGAGAACTAGGCTCTCCTGCTCACAAAGGAGGAATTTATGGTGTAGGTTTTCAAATAACTCTCTGGTAGAAAGTTCTATGAACTCTTTTACTTTATGATTTTTTAATTTTTAGATTGCATGGAAACCAGATGGAACTCAATTGCTTACTGCTTCTGGTGATAAAACTTGTAAGATCTGGGATGTAGAAACTAAGTCAGTGGTTTCGGAAATGTGTATGGGAACAGAGGTAGATGATCAACAAATGTCTTGTCTTTGGCAGGGTCAATACCTCCTATCAGTTTCTCTCAGTGGATTCATAAATTATTTAGATGTTAATAATCCTGATAAGCCACTTCGCGTCATTAAGGTAAATTAAATTTTTTTCATTTAACTATTGTTTAAACAAAATTAATACAAGCAGCAATTTTAAATTTAGGGTCATAATAAACCAATTACAGTAATGACTCTAAGTCCAAATCGCGAAACAATTTATACTGGATCTCATGATGGATATGTTACTACTTGGGATGCCTCAACTGGGACAAATGATAGAATTCAGGGTCAAGGACATGGTAATCAAATAAATGGAATGAAAGCTTCAGATGATATTGTTTACACATGTGGAATCGATGATAGTATTAAACAAATCAGTGTGAACTCATGCAGTTACACAGGTACATTACAATAACAATTAATTATTTTATAAATAATTAATGCTAATTATCAGAACGGAAAGTCAATTTTACGATGAAAAAAAAAAATTTTTTATAGGTTTCAATATTAAACTTGACTGTCAACCCAGAGGACTAGATATTAAGGATGATATAATTATAACTGCTTCTGTTAAAAACATAACAGTTGTTCAAAACGATAAAAAATCTTCAGTTTTGCCAATTAGTTATGAAGCATCTTGCGTGTCAATTAATTCAAACAATGATGTTGCAGTGGGTAGTACTTCCGACAATAAAGTAAGAAGAAACTCGAACGATTTAAGTAATTGTTTTCACTCAAAAACTCGCGCAAAATTAATATACGAAAATTTTTTTAGGTTTACATATATACCTTTAATGGAACAAATTTAACTCTCAAATTAACTCTAGATCATTTGGGTCCCGTGACTGATTGTTCATATTCTCCAAACGGTGAATATTTAGTCGCTTGCGACGGTAATAGAAAAGTTATCCTGTATAAAACTTCAGATTACACCGTAAGTATTTTAAATAAACAAAAATAAATGAATCGTTCTTTAAAAAATTTTATTTTAAATTTGTGCAATGATAAAATTTCAGTTGGCTCATAACAAAGAATGGGGATTCCACAATGCCAAAGTTAATACCGTGGCATGGTCTCCAGACAATAAATTAGTTGCCAGCGGTAGTCTGGATACAGCTATTATAATTTGGAGTCTCCAAAGTCCTGCAAAGCATACAATAATTAGGAGTAAGTTTTTTTATTATTTTTTCATTTGATTTTAAATTACGAAATTTGATTTTTAATTTTATTTTTCTTGTTTTTTAAAAAGATGCTCATCCTCAAAGTCAAATAACAAGATTAGCTTGGACGAATGAAACAACTTTAATATCAGTCGGTCAAGATTCAAATATTAAAATTTGGGCAATCGAACCTTTTTAAGAGATGATAATAATAATAATAATAATAATAATTGAATTTAAAACTTGGGTTATTTATTCGTTGAAATCAATCAAATCTAACAGAGTTTATCTTTTGTTAACTCATCCCGCGTAACATTTTAATTTATTTTTATTTTATATATATAATTTTTTTTTTTTTTTTTTTTTGTATTTAATGTTTGTGAAGTGATTACATACTAATCAAAATGGCGAGAATTTTTTTTTTCTTTTTTTTTTTTTTGTGTTTAATGAATCATGTTAAAAAAAAAAAAAAATATCCCACTGGCATTATTTAAGGCATAAATTTATTTATTTTTACTTAAAGTTTTCTCCTGAGTATATATTTATATTATATAATTTATTTTATTATTTAATTAAAATATTTTTAATTTTATCTTATCTATTTTGCAAGAAAAAAAAAAAAAGAAGAAGATAATATAAATTAATAAACATTATGAATATTTTATTTTAAAAAAATGATTATTTTTCATTCACTCGCTTAATCCTATTTCAATTTGTTTATAAAAAAATGAAAAATTGTAATTTTTAAACAATTATATATATATAATAATTATTTATGTAATATATAAGTGAGTAAACAAATGGTTTTGAGAAATGAATCGGGGAAAAAAAAAATAATAATAATAATAAATTTTAATAGTTTTATTTAACATCCCCAAAGAAAAAAAAAACAACGGAACACAATTATCTATAAAATAGTATCTAAAATGTTTATATATATTTATATCAATATACCTTAGGTTCAGTCCATAAGGTGTGAAATATTTTTATAAAAATATCACACAACAATTGCTGCAATAAAAAAAAAAATTATTATTATTATTAACATAATTACGGCGATATTATTATTATTATTAACATAACGATCATCCAAATAAAGAAATATTAATTAATAATAATAAAATTTTCCATTTAAAAAAAAAATACATTTTAGTTAATAACAAATTAGTAATAATAATAATAATAATAATCAAAACCATTTTTTTTTTTTTTTTGTAAATATAACAACAATAAAATTTTATATAAATTTTTTTTTTTATTTATTAATATTTGGAATTTATTTTTTTAAATAAATATATATAATAATAATTATTAATAAGATTTTCTTTCTTTTTTTTAAAGTTATTTTTGATAAATAATAAAAAAATTTTTAATTAGTTTCAACACTACAGAGTTAATTTATTATTTATTTATTTAAGTTATAAATTTAGAAAAAATTTTTTTTTAAAGAATATTTAAAAACAATTTTATTTATTTATTTATTTAATTTAAAAAATAATTTCATCACCAATTTATATGTATACATTTTTGATAAATATATATTTTTTTTTAAAAAAAAAAAAACCATAAACAATTATTTTTTATAAATAAATTTATATATATATAAATATATTACATATTATATTTTATGTAATTTTTATTCCCGAAATCGGCCTATTGATAATTAATAATAATAATATGGTAAAAATTTTTATTTAAATTATTTATTTATAAATAATTTTTTTTTAATTCTAATTAAAAAATAAATTTTTTCCATGCACCTTTTTTTTTTTTAAAAATTATAAATATTAATAATAATAATTTGGACATGACAAAGTTTTAAAATATAAGGTTGATATATAATGTCATTTACCAAAAAAAAAAAAAAAAACTAATTAGTTTTTAAAAAAACTAAATCATAAAATTTAAAAACAAAAAAATAAAATAAAATAAAATATTTTCTTCAATAAAATTTTTGTCAAATATTTAAACAAAAATTGAAAATTTTAAATTTTAAATGAAAAATTTTTTTTTTTTTTACATCCAAAGAGTTTTTAACATCGAGTTATAAAACCTATTAAAAACTTCAAAATAAACCTCTTTTTTATTATGATATTGCTTATTATAATTAATTAGGAGATCCTAAAAAAGTGTTAACCTAATACCTTAAACCTTTTTAGCTGCCCTAATAATTCACAATAATAAAAAAAATAACATTACAAAAAAAATTCTTGGCAACATCATCATCATCAGAAAAAATAAATTTTAAAATAAATTGAAAATGCAAAAGTAACCATTTACAATTTTTTTTTTAATTTTATCATTTAAAAAAACAAAATGTCTGACTGTAGACAACAGACAGATTTTTTTTTTTTTCCAATTTAAAAGGAAGGAAGATTATTAAAAGTTACATTGAAAAATATGAGTTTTACAATAGATTTTTTTTTATAGGCCATAACATATTAATTTAAAACAATACTACAACTTATGCTTTTAATATAAGATTTTCATTTTTTTTAATTTGTACAAAATTAATTTTTTTTTTTTCCCCTTTGTTGTACTTATTATTATTATTATTATAATAAAATTTAAATATTAAAACAAATAATAATTTTTTTTCTTTTTTTTTTTTTTTTTGTTTACAGAAATATTTAAGCGAATGCACTACAAAGCTTAATAAATCCTTTGTGCTATTGCTGCAAAGAAAACCACGAGAAATTTGAGATCTATTAGAGCCTTTTCATATCCTTTTCCTTTGGACACACCATTTTTATTAATTTATTAAAAATTTTCAACAACAACAACAACAAAACCTTATGGAAGTGTGAGCAGAATTTTTTTTAAAATTTTTTTTTCATTTTTTTTTTTTGAAATGAGACTTTGTTAAAGACTAATAATAATAATATTATAAAAATACATAATTAATTAATTAATTAATTATTATTTATTATTTATAAAAATAAATAATCATTAAATTAGTCATCATTTCAAAAAAAATTTATCATCTGCTGAATCCAGTCTAATGCACTTGAGACTAGAAGCAATGGCACTTAAAAAAAAAGTGAATATATTATTTATAATCTACCGATATACTAAAATATTAAATAAACTAAAATTTAATTTTAACAACCCAAAAAAAAAAAAAAACAAAAAAAAAAAAACTAGAATTCCCAACAAAATTAATTGAACTGAAAAAGCATTCAGTACAGCACATTTGACAACAAAAAAAAAAAAAAATAATAATAATAATAAAACATCAAAATAAATTTTTTTTTTCTTTTTTTCTTTTTTTTTTTTTTTTATCATCTCACTAATTAATAATAATAATAAGATTTAACAAATATTTATAAATTTTTAAAATTACAACAAAAATACAATTTGCTTTTTTTTATATAAGCATTTTTTATTTATATATATTTATATATTTAATTTTTTTTTTTTTTCATTTTTTTAAAATCAAAGCTAAATTCAAAATATTTTTTTTTTATTGAATTTAAACCTACTTTGATAAAATTTTTTTAAATATATAACATAGACAACAAAATAAATTTTTTTTTTTTTTTTTAATAAAACTATCTAAAAATTCAATTATTAATTCAAAAGCCAAACCCTAAAACTATTTTTTTATTTTTTTTTTTTTTAAAGCAAATATTATTATTTATTTGAACAAAATTTATTTATTTTTTTTTTTTTTTTTTTTTTTTTTTTTTTTTTTTAATCCATAAAAAAAAAAAGGGAAAAAAAAAAA
>NW_002986993.1:12639-41826 GCF_000006295.1 Pediculus humanus corporis
AAACAATAAACATCCACCCAGGCTATAACAATTACTGCACTGCAGACATTATAGATTTTGTGTATGCAGTCATTTACACTGGATTTTACTTAAAATTATTTTCCAATAACATATGACTACTGCTCAACTACTTATAATATTATATTTATATATATTTATCTATATATATATATATTTATATATATGTATTTAAATATGAATTTTACATAATTTTTTTTTTTTTTATGTAACTATAAAAATTATTTAAGGCCTTTTTTTATAACTTTATTTGGTAACAAGTTAATTCTTTGGTAACGAAATTTTATAACAGTCGTTACCGCAAGCGGCAAAAGTTTTAGTTTTAGTTTTTTTTTTCTTTTTCGTATCTAGTCACCATAATACCTTATCCAAAAAGAGGATTTATTATTATTATTAATTTAGGAACATTTCAAAAACTGTTATTTAAAAACACTACAGCTACATATATATGAGTAGTGAGTGAGACTGACAATAAAAAATATTATTTAAAACAGAAGATATTATTAAAAACTCATGCTAAGGCACTACAGTGATATTTTATAGAAAATATTGGCACTATAATTTAGAATATATAATAAATTGATGATATCAAAAACTTCACAAAGAGAAGTTTTACTCTCGATAAGTTAAATTCGAAAACTCCTGAAATATGGCACTATTATTTACAAAGGCTTCATGATAAATATTCAGACAGATACTTTATTAATTAGTAAAACAGCCTAATTACCCTGTATTTTTTAAAAAAAAAAAAAAAAAACCTAAGGGTATGAAGGCCTCGAAGAAATATTTATTAAATGATTTCTCCTGTCGGATTTAAATTAAAATTTATATTTTGCTGATACCCCTGCAATTGAGAATCTTCGCTTTTTATTCGTTTACTACATTCCGCCTTGACTTTTTTATTGCCTCCTTCTTTCCCTTCACTAGGGTGTCGATAAGAAACATGTTTCCTCAGAGCATCACGAGAACGCGATACGTGAGTGCAAACTGTACAGGCATATTGAACGTTTTGATGGGTTTCCAAATGAACTCTTAAATTATACTGATTACTTAATTGCTTTCCACAAACGTGACAAGTGGCAAAAACTTTGCTTTGACCTGGATTATTCATAGACTTGTTTAAATTTGATGTATCTCTAAAATTTTCCGCAGGTGCTTGCCCTCCACCAGAATCCTCAGAAGATGGACTTTGCATTTCTTAAAATGAAAAGAAAAAATAAAAAAATGATTTTTAAAATGACAATAATTTGAAAACAACCAATCGTTAATAAAAAATAATTTGATAAAAAATTTATAAAAAAAACTATAATTACCTGTTTTCATTTCCAAAGGTGTATTGGTCTTTGATTTTATATTGAACTGAGGATCAACATCGTCATTAGATTGGTTAACAAACTCAGTCTCGGGATTATCAGCGCTACTTCCAGTTTCATCTTTGATTCTAAATTTTGACAAATCTTGAGCCTCATTAGTTTCACTTTGATTATCTGCAAATGTAAATCCTTCCGACTTTTTTTGAGGCTGAACCTTACAATATAATTCCATATTTGAATTTCTTCGAGGCATCGAAAATTGATTTGGATTAGGAAAAATATTTGAATCCATTTGCTTAAACGAAGCAGGCTTTTTATATTTTCCCTTTTCTTTACTTTTAGTAGGCCTTGAGTTATTCGACATCATTTTTAATGTATTGTCATCAAAAGGATTAAATTTTTTATTATAATTGTGAGTTAAATTTTTAAATAAATCAAAATCCATTGATTTTGTCGTATTATTCTCGTTTAAGTCTTTGTAATTCTTTGGCTCTGACTGTAGAAAAGGTGACTTGAACAAATTATCTTCATTTGTACTATTATTATAAAAAACATGGTTTGGACTAGCATTTGTATTTAATTTAGGACGTTTTGAAGGTGAAATTCCAGAAAATTTATTAGAAGTATCATTGTAACTTTTATCACCCTATAAATAGTTTGAATTTACTCAGTTAAAATTTAAAATAATATTACGTGCAATAACAAATACTTTTTTTTATACATACATCATTAACCTCAGTTAATCCTCTAATATGAAGAGTATCCGCCATGCTAAGCAAACCAGGCAGCTGTTCCTGATAAATATTAACCTCACCACTGTACATAAACGTTACAAGAGCACATAAGTCTCTAAAGTTCATACCAGGTAAAACTATTACAGGATGCTGATATGGCTGCAGTTCTTTAAATATTTCTCTGAAATACTGACTGCATGCCGAAAGTACAACCCGATGGGCTCGCAAATTTCTTCCTCCTGCCGATAACGTAACATCAGTTAAGTCGTCTCCGTCGAGAAATTGAGGCAAAGATGCGAGTAAACTGCTTTGGTAATTATGCCAGCGCAAACAGAACTGCTGCTGGTCTGAGCCCATGACACTAAAGATGATAAAACTGTATTTAACAATCAAGAACAAATTATCATTTTAATTAATAACCGAAATAAAAATTATACACGTATTAAAAGGAATGTATTAAAATTATTAATTGTAAAAAATTTGCTCGGAGACGTGTATGAAAGGAAGATGGCGCCCACCTCCCACATCATTGGTGTTCTATTCTTATCCACTGGAGCTGGACCTGGATTTTTATTTGACCCGGGAAACTATGATTAAGAATTTAAAAAAAAAAAATGTTCTTAAAACGAAAGAGTAACTTGTTACGGTTTTATCAGCATATTCAATATTATGTATGGAATGCAATTATACAAACATATTTTTAAAATAAAAAAGTTTTACCTATTGCTATGAGAATATAATCTTCATGGACACGCGACCAGCAGACGGTTCAAAACAACTGATAATTGAAAGAATAAAATTCCACCGCCTTTGTTTTTTCCTTTGTATGTATTATTAACCGCAGCAAATTCATAAATTAAAAAATAATTATTGATAACTCTTGTAAATTTTATTTTTCAAAGAACAAATGGAAAATAATAATGTACAAAACTATAAATCTCTTCCTTCGTTTTATGATGATTATGTACAAATCGATGAAGGCATTCAAGCCAAAATCAAGCCAGTTTTAAATCAAATACTCGAATGTAGAGGTGATTCCGCAGTGTGTTAAACGAGTTTTAATCCAAACTTTTTTATAATTTTTTATTTTTTTTTAAATTTAGAAGTTAAAATAATATTTTAGAAATAAATTTTAATTAATTATTTGCTCAAATTAAATTAACGAGTCTTGTAGTAGTCAAATTATACGCAGTCTTATTTAATAGTGGCTGCACGCTGCGAGTGTGACTTTTTTAGGTTAATTTTTAAATAAAAAATTTTATTTTAGTAGCAGTAAAAGAACTTCACATTCAGTACGGAATAAAATTTTCAGAAATTTTAAATTCTTATCAAAATCGATTGGCAGAAATAACTCAAAATTGTGATGCTTTATTAGTTGAATTACGTAAAAATAAAATTGAACTTATTGAAAAATGTGACAAAATATTACAAGGTTATTTTCAAAGTACTTTTTTTTCATAAGTAACTATAATTATTTAACAATATAATTTCAAAAACTTAAAACAATAAATAAGGAATTTAGACTTCAATTATGATGTAGTATAAAATTTCGAAAAAAAATTTCATTAGTTTCCTTTATTTCTCAGGGGAGTCTCTTTTTTGAAGTTATTTATAGATAATGAATAATAATTTCATAATTTGCTGTATTCCTTTGATTAATAATTTTAAAGTATTCATTTTTTAAACAATCCTCGAGTGAAGGCATTAAAATTTTCGACTTGCTTATTTAAATTAGGGCAAAATTTTTTTATATTACTCGTTTGTTTAATATAAGTGAAGAAAAAGAAAGGAACTCTTATGGTGAAATAAAATAATCACTTTTTTTTAAGTATAAATTCGAATTATATATTATAATAAATAAGCATTTTCAAATAAAACTATTTATTATATAAAATATGCATATTACAAAACTGAATACATATACACTGTTTGAAAATTATATGATAATATTTTTAACAAGATGTATCGTAATTCAACTTTCAGAATCTGCATAGTCAAGTGTAGAATTATTTTTTTGAGTAAAATTCTTTGAAGGCAATTCAAAATGCAAATTTTCTTCAACTGGCTCTTGTTTCAAAGGTAGTCTAGCTCGAACACCATATGTAGTTGGGCGCTCATCGGGTGAATCGGAAAGCATCAATCTTAGTAATTCATACTGGAAATAAAAAATTACATTAAATTTTAAAGAAATAATCAATATAAAATTATTAACAAAAAAGCAAGTTATACCTCCTCTTTATATTTCTTTTGAAAGTCTTGTGGAAATTTATCTTTCTTTATATTTTGCATAACTGTTATTCTCTCCATTTGAGTATTAAATGGTACTAATAATTCGAATAAGATTAATCCTAAGGAATAAATATCTACTTTATAGTTGTAAGGTTTACCCAACAACTGTTCTTTACTCATGTATAATTGAGTTCCAACTTGAGCTGTGTGCTTTTCATTAAAGGTGTCTGTAAATATTTTTTCTTCCGAAGCACACTGAAAATCATCTTCAGTCATGGCTGTTACCAAACCGAAATCTCCTACCTTTACTTGATTATTTAATGAAAAAAATATATTTGAAGGCTAAAATAAAAAAAAAAAAAATTAATGGAAAACAGTGATAGATATCTTAGAGTTATAACCGTACAATTTAATTTTTTTTATTACCTTTAGGTCTCTATGTATAAGACCGTGTAGATGAACATGTTCGACAGCTTGCAATATTTGCTCAAAAATACTTAACACATAATTATAATCTCTTTTTTTATTGGCTGTAAGCCAATCTCTTAAACTATGTCTTTGGCATAACTGCATTTGTATGTACAAATAAATTTTACTTAGTATTGGCGGTTCAACACCAGTACTTTGATCACAGGCTGTACCCTTTTCCTCACTTATCGATTTTAAAGCTTCAAAGTTACTGAATTTTTTACTGCTGCAAGTATTCACACTTTGATTTCCTTTAAAAAATAAATTTGAAGATTCGCTGTCTTTTTCCGAAGAGTTTTTCTCAAAAACAACAAATGAGTCGCTGATCTCGTTATTATTTTTCCAAGTATTGTTAAATAAGCTGTTTGATGATTCTCGCAAATCAGAGTCAAAGGTAAAATTTGAGTCAGAAATTGTTACAGGACAATCTGAATCCTGACAATCGTTACTTTCTGTAATTGTAGGAATAGTTAATTTAGATGGTGTACCTAAACTAGAACACCTAAAATAGAATAAAAATATTATTAAGTTAGATATTTGTTAGTATTAATAAACAAAAAAAAATTATATTTGAAACATACAAATCAATCCATAATTTATCTTGTTTTTCTTGCCATCCTATAGGAGGACACTCTGTCCAAGCGTTAAAATATCTGACTATGTGATGGTGATCTAACTTTGCTAATGCTTTTACTTCCCTTAATACTCTTTCTCTGGATTCTTGCTTACGAGGCAATAAAATTCTTTTTATAGCATAATGGCAATCATCAATTTTGTTTTTTGCTTCAAATACTACACCAAAACCACCCTTTCCAAGACAAACAACTGGTTCAAAATCAGTCAAATATCGAGATACATAATCTTGAATTGAATTAAGACCAGCCTTTTCTTCTACTTGATGCACATTTGTTTCTATCCCGGAATCTTTTTCTTCGACAATCGTTTCTAATTCACTATTACTTTTTCCCAAGGATGAAAATAAAGCTTTATATTTCCACCTCCAGTATGTTCTAGTAATCATAAAATTACAAATTACTGCTGTCGTAGCACTAATCACTAAAACTTCTTTCCAATAATACCAAAATGATACAACAACTATTTCTACTGGAGTATTTGCTTCCAAAAAATCAAAATTTGAATCTAATTTAGGAATAACATTTACTTTATTCACTGGATATAATTTCTCTGAACTTTCTATAGAAAAACTATGGGAATTAATTTTAATCTTAGTGTTGTCTTCTTCATAAAGAAAAAAACCATTTCCGTCAACATAAGGAGATGCATAAAGGACAGATAATGCAGTAGTTTGCCTTTGACTTGGATCTTCCAAATCGTTGTTTATCGAACTTGAATCCTCCCATGTTAATCCTAATCTGTAATGGTCACTGGCTGATATAGGTTTCCATGGTATTACAGGATATTTATTTTGACCTGATACTGCATAATTACTTCTAGAAGTAATTTCTAGCCTTTTTTTAAGCATTGGCGCACTTTCTTGAATATACAACTGTAATTTTATAAATAATAATTATAGTTTATGCATGATAATACCTGTTTTCTTAAAGAATTGATTTACCTGTTTGTTAAACATGCCAATATAAATACTTGGAGATGGACTTGGTTTGGCATTAAAGGCCTTATTATTAAATAGATCAACTTGAATTAATTTCCCTTTATTAAGTTGCCAAGCACTCACCACCGGAGAGCTGAACTACAAAAATAAAAGTTAAGAAAGATGTAAAAAATTATTACTTTGCTTATTATTTTAAAAATTTAAAGAAAATAAAATAAAAACTAATAATTAGATCAAACTGTAAAACTATAATAATTTTAACCTTTTGCCTCCAAAAAATATTTGAAGGATTTTTTATGTCACTGGCATAAATTAAACCTTCTGGTATAACAGCGTGCAGCTGGTAATTTAATTCTGCATCCGACAATGAATGACATTCAGATACCAATTTTAAATTGTGATGTGCAACACTATAATTCCATCTCTCAGTACCTGTTCTAGGTTCGACAGCTCTAATAATTTGTATTTGTCTTTGAATAATTAACACATTACTACTGTCTGTAGAATGAGATATATTACCACAACCTTTCATATTGCATTCATAAATAATGTTGCCAGTTTCAAGGGATACTCCAAAAGTAACTGTTTCTTTTCCACCTATAAATACATTTTTTACAAAATTTTTATATTTTCAATTGTAAGAAGTTGTTGTTGTTACTTATAATAATATTTTTAAAAAAAATCAAAGGTACCTGATATAACTAAATCATCTGAATATTTGAGTGAAGATTGTAGCAAATGATCAGAAGTGACAGGAATGAGTTCTATATCTTCTCCATTAAATTTATACAATCCACCATCAAGGGATGGAATCATCCTGACAAAGTTTCCATAATTAGACAGCTAAAAAATTTTTAATTGTTTCAAATCTTAAAAAATTTCTTATTTTTGAAATATCAATTAGATAACTATTTTAATTTATTTGATTATTACCTCCAACTTATGTATACTCGAAGAGAGCATGGTTTCAGAGCCAGGATGAATTGACCACAATACAGATCCCTCATTATTAGGATTTAAAGCAGTGACTCTTCCATCGAGAGTGCTTACAAAAATCAGCCTACCAAATATTAAATTAATAAAAGTAAATTAAAAGTTTGGTTTATTCATTATTAATAATAGTAAATATAATAATTATCTATTTTAATATAAAATAATCAACACATTAATTATTTTAAAAAAGTGCCTACCTACTAAAAGACTCTGCAACTCCACAAAAGGGTAAACTTTCTTCTGAGCATGAAACTTTCCATAATACTAGCAATATGAAAAAGAATTCAATAATGCGATTAAAGAGATAATATTTCATTTTATTTACTTAAATTTATGCCTTTTAAAAAATAAAATAGGAAAATTATTCATTTCCCTTGGAATGTTTTACTTAAAAAAAAAAAAATTAGAGTCAAGGTAACTTCTGTTTACAATGTACTTGTATTGCTATAACTTTTTAAAAATATTGTAAATTGTTTATTCATGTAAATTTCAAAAATCAAAATCTGATTCATACGGCGCTGATTAAAAATTTTAAATAATTATTTGATTGAATCAAAATAATTCTAAAAAAATGAAATAAAAAAAAAACATATTTTGCAGTTTATAAACATGTCAGTTAAAAACATATTACGTGTACTCAATCATATTGGCTACCCTGACAAATACCAACGTAACAAAATATACAGCTGTGTCTGATAACTACCTAGTTCTAAGAATGATTAGAATTAATAAAATGTTATTTAATTTATTTTATTTTTTGAATAATTGAAAAATTATTAATTTTTTTATTATTTGACATTGAATTTTAATATAAAATTTTTAGTTATCAGTCTTTTAATTTCTTTTTATTATGTGTATAGTAAAAAAAAATTTTTTAAAAGTTTGATTTTTTTCAGAAAGTTTTTTTTATTAAAAAAAAGTATAAAAAGTGACGTTAATTACTAATGTTGACAAGTATTTTAAACAAATAACAATTAAATTATGCTCTTTTTGAATTCTTAGTGTCTAACTGTAACAATTACAATAAATATGGAAATAGCAAAATCATTATTCGGCGATCGAAATCATGATGGATATGTGGGCAGAAATGACTATCACGTAAAACTATTCATAACATTTTAATTAAATAAATTCCTAATAACTAAGAAAAATTTTTATCAAGTAGAAAATAATTTATTTTCAATAACTTATTTCATGTTTACTTTTTTTTTCTACTTGTATATTGCCTCTCTCTCTCTATGTTGATGATTTAAATTCAATTAATGAAGAAATTTCTTTTTTTTTTTATAGAAAAAACTTGAAGCAGTAGTATCAGAAGATGAAGGAAACTGTGAAGACAAAGATACAGATAAAAATTCAGATTCAAATTCTGAGAGACTTGAAATGCTTGTCACTCCTGGAGGACCTTTTTCTGCCTTAATTAAATCTATGCTATCTGAAGAAATTATTTCCAAATTGAGTCAAGGAAATGAGGAACATTTAGCTGACACAAATTTTGATGAGTTTGGTTTCAAAGTTGAAAAAAAAGAAAAAGTTGAAAGAACCGATAATAATATATTGGATTCGTCTTTTGCAGAAGACCCTCAGCACAGGTTAGATTAAAACGAATTTAAAATTCTTATCTTTTAATAAAAATTTTTTATGCCATAAAAATATTTACACAGATTAAAGTGGATAGCACATTTAGAATTTAGTAATAACAAAGAAGAATTAACATGGAATTTATTGGATTCCAAGTTATCAAAAACGGAAAAATTGAGATCATTAATACAAGAGGGAGTACCACATTCACTTAGACCTCAAATATGGATGAGATTGTCTGGTGCTCTTCAAAAGAAAGAAGCATCAGAAATTAACTATAAGGAAATTGTTAAACTATCAACCAATGATACACTAACTACTTCAAAACTAATCGAAAAAGACTTATTACGAACTCTTCCAGGAAATATATGCTTTAGTCACAATACAAGCACTGGAATATCTAGATTAAGAAGAATTCTTAGAGCTTTAGCTTGGCTTTATCCAGATATAGGGTATTATTTTTAAAATTCTTTATATTATTAATTTAAATTTAACAAATATTAAGTCATTTAAAAAAATTTTTTGGTTTTATGTTATTTAGTTACTGCCAAGGTACTGGAGTTATTGCTGCTTCACTGCTTCTTATTGTAGAAGAAGAGGATGCTTTTTGGTTAATGGCAACAATTGTTGAAGATCTTTTACCTGCTTCTTATTATTCATCTACCTTGCTTGGAATACAAGCTGATCAAAAAGTTTTAATATCATTAATATCTAATTACTTGCCTGATTTAGATGTTAAGCTAAAGGAACATGATATAGAATTAAGTTTAATTACTTTGCATTGGTTTTTAACATTATTCGCATCGGTTATACACATAAAAATATTGTTGAGGATTTGGGATTTATTTTTTTTCGATGGGTCAATTATTCTTTTTCAAATTACATTAGGGATGCTTAAATTAAAAGGTAGAAATAAAATATATATTTTTGTGGATAATTTATAGAGTATTTTATAATAATATTAATTAATATCATTAATTGTCGTGTAACACATTTAACATGTTACATTTATCTTGCAGAACCTGAATTGATTCAATCTGAAAATTCAGCTCAAATTTTTAATTTACTCTCGGATATTCCTGGAGAAATAGATGATGTTGAACTTTTACTTAAAACATCTCTTGCATTAACATCAAGTCTTAATAACAACATAATTGAAACTCATCGAAGGAGACATTTAGCTTATTTAATGGCTGACCAAGGAAGTTTGGTTGGGAATCCAGAAGGTGCTGCTAACCTTCCAAAACAGCATTTAAATAGGTATAATTTACAGTTATTATTTTCCCAAATGTTAAAATAATATTTTTACACAAATTTTTTTCTTTCTTTAGAAAGGTCTTAATTTTTGAAAAATCTTTCATTTATTTTGTAAATTTTATGTAGACGTCAAGTCAAAAAGTCTAAGTCAATGATTCATCTTTTACTTTTTGGCGAAGAGTCTCAAGACGCAGATATTAAATCGAAAAACATCAAACAAACGGAGATATTGGTTGATTTGAAAGACGCCATTTTGCAAGTTGGTCATCATTTTAAATCCATCGACCCAAAATTTAATAAAGTTATTTTGATAGCAGATTACAGCATGGAATCTCACGCTTTAGATCATGAAAATTACGTTAATGTTTCTAGAACGAGAAAGCGAAGAGCCAAAGCGCTTTTGGGTGAGCACCGAAATTAATTTTAAAACCGATTGTTAACTTAACTATTGTATAATTTAAAAAAAATTAATGTGTTGCATTTTTTATAGATTTTGAACGACACGACGATGATGAATTGGGTTTTAGAAAAAATGATATTATAACTATCATCAGTCAAAAAGATGAACACTGTTGGATTGGTGAATTAAACGGTTTAAGAGGTTGGTTTCCCGCCAAATTTGTTGAATTATTGGACGAGAGGAGTAAACAGTATTCTTTGGCGGGTGATGATAGCGTGTCAGAAACCGTTACAGATCTTGTCCGAGGAACTCTTTGTCCGGTTATCAAACAAGTACTCGAACACGGAATGAAAAGACCTAGTTTTCTCGGTAATAAATAAAATTAAATAAATTTTATCCCTGCTCATTACTAAAATTTTATAATTAATTGACGTAAATTAGGTGGACCTTGTCACCCGTGGCTTTTCATAGAAGAAGCTGCGACAAAAGAAGTCGAACGTGATTTCAATTCGGTGTACAGCAGGCTTGTCTTATGCAAAACATACAGATTAGACGAAGATGGAAAAGTTTTAACTCCAGAAGAGGTAAATTTTATTCTTTTTAACGTATGGCCTTATTTTTATTCCTTCATATTGAAATATTATAGCGTGTGTTTTTTTTAACAGCTTTTATACAGATGCGTCCAAGCTACTAACCTCAGTCACGACAATGCTCATGCACAAATGGACGTCAAACTACGATCTCTCATTTGTTTGGGATTAAACGAACAAGTTTTACACTTATGGTTGGAAGTATTATGTTCGTGTTTCGAAGTCGTTCAAAAATGGTGAGTCACTTTATTATATAAAACCAATTATAACCACCTAGAATATTGCGATTAGGAAATCACAACGAATTATTATTAAAGGTATCATCCTTGGAGCTTTATTAACAGTCCTGGATGGGTACAAATCAAATGCGAATTCCGAGTATTATCACAATTTGCATTTAATCTTAATCCCGATTGGGAATTGCCGCCATCAAAAGAACAATCACAACCTTTAAAAGATGGCGTTCGTGATATGTTAGTCAAACATCATTTATTCAGTTGGGATTTGTAATAATTAATAATAATATTTTGAATTTATCAGTGCTAAGAATGTTTTTATTTAACAAAAAACTATTACAGTATTTGAAAAAAAAATTGAATTTAAATCCGAGTTTTTATTTTTATTATTATGTACAAATGATTTAACAGCCATAAAATAATAGGTGTTTATTAAATAAAAAGGAATTTTACTCTATACATAGTAATTTTTATTTTTAATTTAAACTTTCCTTATTTTTTTTTAAACCTAAATCAAAGGTAAACTCGAATTTTCAATTAAGTGATTTAAAAAAAAAATTGTAGGTATGATAATTAGGGTACCGAAAAGAAAAGAAAAAAACAACCAGAAAAGCTATAAATTTTATTATTTTACTTGAACACTATACACAAATTGACAAAGTTATGATTAAAATTAATATAAATTTTTTTTTTTCAAAATAAAACTTGATTTAAACTTTTTTAAATATATATATATATATTTTTGTCGAACAGCCCAAAAAATATTTAATTTATTTATTTATTTTTTGATTCGATTGATTATTTTTTTAAAAATTTATATTTTATATATATATATAAAATTTATATAATATTATTTTAAAAGATAAACTTTGTAAAAAAAAAAAAAAGTCTAATAGAAACTATATAAATAATGATTTGTTAAACGTTTTTTTTATATTTATTTTATTGATTTTTTTGACTATATTAAAATTAAAAAAAAAATTATTATTTTTTGTACAATTTACAAAAGTGTACAAAAGCATATACAACATCAAAAAAACTTTAGCTTAATAATAAATTACGCAGATTGATTTATATGATTTATTAACATGATTAAAAAATTTTTTTTTTTTTTTTAAATTATGATTTAAATGATCGATAAGCTATATGCAACAGGTAAAAATTTTTTTTTTTTTTTTTTACAAAAACTATATGATTTTTATTTAAAACTAAAAAAAAAAAAAAAAAAAAAAAAAAGTAAAGAAAAACTGATAAAAAATAAAAAGCTTTTTTTTTTTTTTTTCGAGATTTGATTTAAATGTATGTATGTATATATATATAAAATTATATAATGTCGCTTTGTAAAAAATAAATGCTTAAAATTTCTTGATATTTTTATACTTGACTTATTAAACTACCCCATCGATGGTTCTCGGTCCATCGATGGGCATCGTGTGTAAAACCTCATCTAATAATTGCAGAGCACGATGTAAATGTACTTCTATCCAACAGGGTGTTTCTTTTATACTTTGACGAGGGTAATCCGGACCCCAACCCTTAACAAAACTAAGTCGTAAAATACACAGTCGCCTTAAATCATCGACACCGATCCCCGCAGCTGCACTTAAACCTAAATAATATCATACCATTTATTTAGAATGAATATCATTTTTTATTTATTAATTAATTAATTAAATTATTTACTTACTTATGGCCGGAGCTATTCCACCTACAGAGTGAGGACCTGGAATATGTCCGGCTACTGCTGCTGCTTGTGCTGCAGCAGCTGCTTGCGCCGTGGCAGCTTGCTGCTGCATTTGTTTGTGACATTGTCTCAAATCGAAAACCTGATTTAGAAAAAAAAAAAAAACAAATATTAGTAAAACTAATAAATTTTCATCTCATTCGAATCCAATTTATACATGATTAACCACCTTAATGTAAGCACTAGGGTAAATTTTATGAACGGCATCGCCCGGAGCTCGTCCAGCTTCTCTATCCAAATAGTAACTTTGAACAAACACCGAATGATGACTTAAACACGTAAGCCAAACATCACCCTCCCCTCGAAGCTCTAATTGAACACCTTTTCCAATGTGCAATCTGTACCACAAAGTTTTTTTTTTTTTTTTTTTTTTTTTTGTTATTGTATTACTAAAATTTATAATGAAATTTTAAAAAAAAATGCCTTAGGATTTGCTTACCTAGCTTTTTCACTAGGATCAGTTCTATGCACATTACTTAAAGCACCTAAACAAAATCTATTACCTCCAGACGGGTCTACATAACCATCTATTGTGACACTAGGACATGATGATGGTACTTTAAAAGTTTCACCAACCTGGGTGTCAAGTTCAAAATACGCTACTGAACACCAATATTCTGGAGCAGGTTGGCTTGACAATAAACGATTCCCACCGTGACTCCCTAAAGCAGTAATTTAATATATACATATTCAAACAAAAATTTATAAAAACATCTTTTTCGAACTCACAATAACCAGGGTGATGAGTTCTAGGATCAGGTGGTTGCATACTTTGAGTGTAAGTCAAAGTATTATTTCCTGTCCATGTTCCTTGAGCCTGAGAGGAAAAATTTTGAGAATTTGGAGAAGTTCCACTCATGTTACCACTTTGGAAACCATTCTGGTGTAAATGTGGTGATACAGGACCTTGTATAGGACTATGTTGAGTATTGGCACCTTGATAAATTAAATAATGTAATTTGTAAATTTATTTTAAAAACCTTAAAAATTAGAAAAATTTTTTTTATTCATACAAATCATGCATTATTAAAAAATTAGTTGCCTAAAACTAAAGTGATTTGTTACCCATATTTGCGCTCATTCCAACTTGGGCTTCATTTTGCCCTGAAACATCCTCAGGCGAATTAAAAAATGATCCAGATGCACCTTGATTTGAAGAACCCATTATTTGTGACTGTTGATGCTGAATTGACAAAGAGTTATTGCACCCTCCCACAGATGAGTGATTTAATTGTTGGGAAGAACCTGTCAATAATATATTATTAAGTAGCTCATTTAATTCGAAAACCCCTGCTTGTATTTAAGGAATAACTTGACAAATTAATAATGTATTATTAACAACTTGCTATTTAATTCTATAAATTAAAATGCATAACTAAATTACAGCAAAACAACTCACTCAATGGAGGTTGTAATCTTGATGGTCCCCAGTTGGAGCGAGAACAATTTTCTGAAGGCTCCATTTTGGGACAATTCGGAGATCCATATGATCCAGCAGATCTCTCACCTGTGGACGAAGCAACTGACAAACAGGCAACTCAGCAAAAAGCAAAAACACAAGCATTTATTCAAAAAAAAAAAAAAAAAAAAAAAAAATTTCCTAATAACTAAATTCAAAGCAAAACTTCAAAAAAAATTTTAAAATAAATTGTCTAAATGCTTTTATTTTTGATTAAAAAAAGGCTAATACAAAAAGCAAAATTAAAGCATATGATGTGATACATGCAAAGTAATTTTTTTTTCTACAACAAATTATTTTTGAGAAATAATTATAATGTGAATTTGCAATATTTGTACATTTTACTCTACTTTTCTATTTTAAAAATAAATAAATTTTCCAGTTTTTAAATCATTGTGATAATGTTAATCGTTGATGGAAAATTTAATTTTTTAAGAAGTTTATATAGAAATAATAAGTAAAATAAAAGTAAGCTTTTGCTAATTATTTTAAACTGCACAATTTAAAAAATAACATTATCTCAAGCTACAGGGAAAACATACTTGAACAATTCTTTGTGATTTATAAATTTTACCTGTTGTTTGAGTCTGAAGTTGTAAAAGAGAAAATTGCTGCAAAGGAGGAGGTTGAGGAGCTGGAGGATGATGTTGAATAGTTTGTGACACTCCTAAAACATCTCCATCTATTTCCATTTGACCTGGACTAGGCCCACTAACAACTCCAGCAGTGTACTCATCTTTTACTAGCCTACTCGGACCAGATTGTAATGTTAATCCTGATAAATCTAAAAAACATTAATTAAGTAAGTACATGATGATTGTAATACATCATATTTTATGTAATTTAATAAAATGTTTTTACCTATTCCAGGAGAAACTACTCTCTCATAATGATAAGGATTTACACAGACAGAATCACATTTAAGGTCAAATGCAAATTGACAATATTTTACATGCTTAAGTTCGTTTTTATGCAAATCAGGCCACCTCCAAATTCTAGCATATATAACATGAGGAAAACCTTTTCTTCCAGCAACTTGAAGTCTTCCATCCAAAGTTCTTTGTATAGTGACACATTTGCTTGGGTGTGCCCCATTTGTAGTAATGGCAGTTATTAAACTATCTAACTCATCACGTTTTTCTTTTAATTTTTTTACAAGACTTTCTATTGCTCGTTTGGCAAAACCCTCAGATTCCCCCCCTTGACGATGGCACATTAAACTGTGAACTATACTTAGGCAAGCATCAGCAGAAGTTGGTGCAGTGGAAGAAACTGTAGCCATTTCTTTAACTGAAAGTTATATATAAAGCTATGTATGTCATAAATTCTTATTTTTTCTACCAAATCATAAAATAATAAAAAATTAATTAACAAAATTAAGAAAGAAAATAAGTCAGTTTGAATCTTTTTTTAGGTTTATATAAATTTGAAAAAAAACTCCAAAAAAATAAATTACAATTATTGTTAGAATTTAATAAAATGATCAAAATTTTCAATAAGGAAAAAAGTATTTTTTTTTTTTTTTTAAATTTTGTAAATGTAAATATTTATTTCAAAAGTTCAATAACATTATTTTATTAATCTTAAGTAGTGAATAATATTTTTAAATGGTTTTTGATATAAATGGGAATTTGATTTATTACAGCATTTGATTAAAATAATTTAATTATAACCACTATATTTTAAAACAACAAAAAAAAATGAATAATTATTTGCTTAATATAAAAATTATTATTCAATTATTATTTTTCAAATTAGGAATTTAATTAAACAAAAAATAAACTACTGAATAGTGTAAAATATTAAGAAAATTATTATAAAGAATCACAAATTTACCTCTCATAAATAATAATGTTTTTTGCAATTAGTAATACTTTTAAACTTTTGAATTTTCTTTAATACAAACACGTTTTTTTTTTTTCTTTTTCTATTTAAAGCTTACAATTTCATCGTAAATACACGAAAAAATAAATGCGTTATAAATATTTTTATTTAAATTAACAAAAGTTTAAATGAAAAAAGGAAGATTATGCTGTATTTGAGGAGTTAAACATTGTACAATTAAATAATAAGTTATAAACCATTAATAAGTTTATTTTTAATTTGTTTGGAATGAATCAGGCTATTTCAACTGCGTGTAAGAAGGCTTCTGGGGTACACTTTTATTTTTTATATTTAATTTAACATATAATATTTTTTATTTTATTTTACCTTTTGAAATTCCAATATTAAAACTTGCTCCCCCACTGGTCAAGCCTACCATAATAGCGTCCAAACATTATTCATTATTTCACAATCGGTTTAGATTTTGCAACTTTACAAACATTTATTTGCTACACTCAGTAGCATCAGTACCAACTAAATTCGTGTCTATAGACAGTAACACACTCACACTTAACGAATGATAAAAAATTGATTACCTAATATTTTTTTTAGTAATTTGAAGCAAATAAGTTAATGTTGGACTGTTAGTAAATAATTTTAATATGGCAGGAAAAGAAAATAAATCTCCTTTTAAATTTAAAAGCTTGGAAGAATTAAAACCACACTACGATAGACTTCAATTAGCTGGAAAAAATCCAAGAGAGTAGGTAACTTTAATATTAATGCAATGTCAGCTAACAATTTTTGACTTTTATTTGAAAATTTAAATTTTTGAAAAATATCTCATTATTTCAATTCGTCACTGGGTAATGATTTATTCCATTTCCATAAATTTTATCTTACGATAAATCGATTAGAAAAAATCCTTTATTAAAAAACTAATTTTACGTTACTTTTTATTTGATATTTCCTTAATAATTTTAATCATCAGAAGTTTAAATTTTCATGACTAATTTTTATTATTTTTTACAGTTTAATGCACAAATTAGATAAAATATTTAAAACCGCGTGTGAAAAAATGGCCAATGAAGAAATAGAAGATGCTTATATTTTAATTATGAAATACTTAAATGTTTTTTCATTTATTCAAAAATCTGATGATTTCAAGGAAGATTCCAAGTATTATAAAGCCATGCTTGGAAAGCAACCAAAAGATGCACTTAAAATAGCTGAAAATTTACATAAAAATCTTAGTGAATATTATAGTATGGTTAAAAATATAGAAGCAAGTGAGCACAAGAAAGAAAAAGGAAATTTTAAAAACTCTAACCTTAATATAGAAATGCCTGACATGAGAGTACAAAAAGAGTCAAAATCAACTGTTACCAGTGCAAAGTTGTTTACCATGCTAAGAGATGGTATAACTAAGGTACTGCTAATGGATACCAGACCTCAATTGGATTTTGAAAGTTCTAGAATAAAAGATAATATGATGAACATTCCTGATGAAATAATTACTACTGGGTTTGTTATTCTTTACAGTATCTTGATTATTTTTTAAATACCACTGTAAACTAAATAAAATTTAAATTTTTAATATAGAAAAAGTGCTAATATGTTAGAAAAACAATTACCTGAGGCATCTAAAAATTTATGGAAACTCAGAGGAACTTATGACCAAATAGTGTTAATTGATGGATGACAAATGAACAAAATTTTAAAACCTCAAAGTTAGCCATTTTGAAAGAAATTTTAACAGAGGTACTTATGCGAAATATTTTAAGTTTTCTTTTTTTTTTTTAAGTTCTTTTAACGAAAACCTTTACAACTTTTGCCATTATTTTTAGTGGGATGTCAACACAAAATATAAAAATGAAATTTTAATACTTGATGGTGGCTACGAAGATTGGCTTAATAGCTACCCTTGGAATACTACAAATCCTAAACCTCAAAGGCCAGTTTATGAAGAAACAATTTCTGAAGATGTTTTAGATCAAGTGGTTTATCCTGATTTGGATGATGTAAATGCAAATGTTGATCAAGAATTCTTAAAACCATTTTTTGATAAAACTAAAAAGCCCTTTAAGCGTTCATTAATTGAAAGCGACCAGGATGAATTTCCATCTGATCAATCTACTCGCCCAAGTTTCGATAGAGCAAAAAAGGTAAATTTATGTACCAATCTTTTTTTGGTCTTCTAAATTTTTGCTTAAAATTTATAATTAAAAATAATTTCAGGCTGCTGCTATCAAAACCTATGAGGAACGTAAATCAGAACTGGCAAATTTATTAAACCAAAAAGTTAAAGAAACTTCTGAAGCGTTGGTAATTGAAAAAACCATGCTTGATAATGAAAAAGAACTTCAAGAAACCATAAAGGAATACAAAAATGCTGATGAAGTAAAAAAAAAAATTTTGGGTACGATTAATTATATGCTGTTTATTTATAATTATGTAAAACTATTTGTACTAATTTACTAAAATAAAGTTTTTATTTTTTTACAGAGGAAAAGGAAGAAAAATTACTTATGAAAGTAGAAGAGTTAAAAGAAGAATCAATTTTAAAAGATGAAAAAATAAAAGAATTGCAAAAAATTATTGAAATCTACGAAAAAAAAGATATTGAAGAAATGGCTAGAAAAGTCGAAGATGAAGAAAGGCGAATTCGCGAAGCAGAAATTAATGAAAAAATAAGATTACAAGAAGAAGAGAAACTTAGAATTGCAAAAGAAAGAGAAGAAATTGAAAAAATTAAGATGCTGGAAAGGAAAAAATTAGAAGAAAAATATAAAGAAAAACTTGAAATTGCCAGGAGTAAGAAAAAAAAAGTATCAGACAACAATTTTACAAATCCATCAAACTTGACATTGGTAAATATGGTGATTATTAGTGATATATTATTTTTAATTCAAGTGTTGCTTTATATGAATTCATTTTCCAGGCCAATGATATTTATAACAAAGTTCCGGTAATAAATAGAAGTAATAAACCAAGACTCGATGAAAAAATAAGGCAATTTAATGGGGTTAAAGGCAATGTGGTACGTTAATACTTTTAATTAACTTTTAAAACTTTTACAATTTCATCGACTACTGCAATATTTTGTGTGTTTTGCAATTTTTTTTTTGCATACTTAATATTAATATTTTTAATATTAATTTTAGGGTAGAGGACTTACAGGTTTAAAAAATTTAGGAAATACATGTTATCTAAATTCAATTGTTCAATGTATTAGTAATAATCCCGCATTAGTTAAATATTTTTGCGACAATCTTTATAGGAACGATTTGCATAAAGGAAATAAAACAAAAGGTGAAGTGGCGGAAGAATTGGCGGCTTTAGTTAAAACTCTATGGTCGGGTCAGTTTCGTTCGATTGCATGTCGAGATTTTAAAGTACGTTTATAATAAAGTGAAAATATGTACGGAATTTTAAAAATTACATTTTTTTTTGTAGAAAATTGCATGTCAACCATTTTTCTTTTTTTTTTTTGCAGAATACAGTAGGCATGTTTAAGCCTGAATACGCTACGTATGAGCAACAAGACTCTCATGAATTTTTAACATTTTTAATGGATTGGCTTCATAACGATTTAAATAAGGTTTAAATTTTATACTTTTTATAAATAAATAAAATTATTTAGTTATCATGATAAAAAAAAAAAAAAATTAAATTAAACTATTGATTTTATTTTAGCAGTCGACGTTTGGATCGATGGATAGTGAAAAATTGGACAACGACATGGAAAAAGCTTGGTGGGATTTTAAAAAAAAAAATATATCTTTAATATCAACGTTATTTTATGGCCTTCAAAAATCAACCGTTTCTTGTACTAAATGCGATGAAGCATCCGTTACATACGAGCCTTTTTCTAATTTGTCTTTAATCATTCCCGATTCGGAATACAGTTCAACCGAAGTTTGTTTAATTTTTAGTTTTTATTACAATAAAAATTTTTTTTAGCCTTTGAAAATTATTTATTTACATAAATTGTTTTTTTTAGCAATGCCTCGGCCTTTATTTAAAAAGTGAAAGAATATCCGGTTGGCGTTGTCCGAAATGTAAAGAATTTCGGGATGCCGAAAAAAAGACTGATATTTGCATTCTTCCTCCCATTTTAATTATTCACCTTAAAAGGTTCGTTTAAAAAAATATTTATAACAACCTTATTGTTTTTGACATTTAAAAACTTGTTCTTTAATTATTTTTCCAGATTTCACTACATTGAAGTTTTGTCCCGGAAAAGAACATCTTTCGTTGATTTTCCTCTAACGGATTTAAACATGTCGCAATATGTCGGTTGTATAAAACAAAGGCATATAAATTACGATTTGTATGCTATTTCCAATCATTATGGAACAATGGAAGGTGGTCATTACACAGCTTATTGCAAAAGTCCCCTTTACAAAAGGTAAGTTTAATTTAGTTTTTTTTTTCCTTTTTTTCCTTTTAATTCAAGTTTTTTACATGGTTTTTCTTGTTTTTTAGATGGTACAAATTCGACGATCACGAAGTCTTTGAAATATCTTCAAACGATGTTAAAAGCAACGCAGCTTACATTTTATTTTACACTTCAATTAATTATAGAATTTCAGATCCGCCAAGTTGAATTTTAAAAGTTATTATTATTATTATTATCATTAATTAGGTAAAGAAAGGGGCCTCTTAATATATATCAAATAAGTTAACAGTATTAAAAACAATTATTTATTAATATTTGCATTTTTTTTTTTTTTTTAATAAGTTTAGTTTCGCCACAGATAGATTTGTTTGTTTACTATATAATTTGTTGAGATGTTTTTGAAATTGCTTAAAAATTTGGTTAATCGGCTAATATTTAAGTTTAGATTTTTTATATATATATATATAATTTAATAAGAGATTTCTAAAATAGAAAAATGTTATGTATTTCTTATTAATAATGTGTAATAAAATAATTTTTATTAATTGTAATATATTGCTTTTTTTTTAATAATAATAATAATATTTATAATATTTGCGGGGTATTATGATGCAAGTAAAAAAAAAAAAAAAAAAATTTAAATTGTGTGAAAATGATTTATTTTTTTTATCTTATACATATATAAATTGAGTATAAAATTTATTTATTTATTTATTTACATATAGAAAATATTGCATTTAATTTTCCTCCACGATGTTGAAATAAGAATTTAACAGTTAAAAAATTATAAATAAGAAATTTGTGGTAAAAATTGAAAAAGAACAAATTAGTATTGATTAATTTTAACGGAAATTCTGAAATTTAAAATTTAATCATTTTTTAAATGGGACCAATGAGTTGATAATCGAAGTTTATTGCGATAAATAATAATTATAACATATATTTATTTAATTTAAATTGGAAAATGTAAGTAATTACATTTAAATCAACGACAGAAAAAATGTAATTTTAAATTTAAATTTAATATAAATCAATTTTTTCAATTTTCAAACGTAATTATCGATTACGGATTTTCCTAAAACGATGAAAACATTTTAAATATTATAAAAACAGTTATAGAATTTTTTTTTTTTTTGATTAATCTATTTTCACAACAAGCAAACTTTTAAAATTTTTAATTTTTTTCTTTTATTATTTAAATAAATACGTGAAAAAAATTTATGAAAATAAAATTTCGAATAAATATTTAACATTTTTTTTTAAAATTAAGGTTTCCAGGTTTAGATTAATTTAAAAAAATTTGGGGGGAAAAATTTTTTTATAATTTTATGATTTTGTTGTGAATATTAAATATTTACACGTTCAACGTGAGCTAAAAGGAACAGATACGAATGGAAAGTGATAAGTATGCAGGTAATTAATTAATTAATTTTTAATTTAATTTAATAATTTTATTTAATTAATTTCGTACCGTCGAACGGTTTGTCGTTTTGTTTTGTTTTTTTTTTTTTTTGCGTGTGTTAAAATTTAAAAGTGTTAAAATCGTATTTAAAAATTTCATTTTACTGTAAAAGTCAAAGTTGGTTTTGATGTGTCATGTCGGTCGTTTCCCCACCTGCTGCGCCCTCATATGTTGACCCCTTTTCAAAATACTTATTTTAAAACAAAAATTTTAAAACATTTTTATTAAATAATAAAAATGTTGGAAAATAGTTTTAATTGAAATACTATTAGAAATTTGATCTGAGTACAAATTCAAATTAGAACGGACAGATGACAGACCATATTTTGCGACGTGGGAGGTTACATATTTGGTCTGTCAGTAAAACGAGTTGGCATTTTGATGCCTAATTGTGTTATGAAGTGTTTCTTTTTTTTTTTTTTTAAATAAATTTACAATAGTGTTTTGTTTTATGATTAAACAGTTTATATTCTGTCAAAAATCTAATGTACTACTGACTTGATTAAAGTTAAGGAATATAATGGATAAAGTATGAAATAAAATTTAGTTTAAATTTTATTTTGGGCTTGGTCACTGGGCACTATTATAATTTTTATTTTGGATTTTATTCACTAAAAACATTTAAAATTTTTCATCTAAAAACCTTTTTCAAATGTTTTTATTACATAATTAATCATTTTCCATTTTATTTTTTGTATGAAATTTGTTGACTGATTTACCATATTTTATATTTGCAAGATTAAACTTTTCTGATGAATTCTTTATTTTTTACTTAATTGTTTTTTTAAATTATTTATTTTTTATTTTTATTAACATTTAAATGCATAATTTATAATATTTTTGTCTTCAGTAACCTTATTAAAAGTTATCGTTTTAGGTTAAATGCATTTATTGTGGCTGATTGATTGATAACAAAATTAATATTTTTTTTTATAAAATGATATAATTTAATTTATTTTATATTATTTACCGAAAGTTTGTGTTAAAAATGTAATTGTTTAGATACAATAATATTAATTAATTATTTTATTATTGAAAATATGTCAGGTGCAATACTATAAGTTTTTTTTGGCAGTAATATAAATTTAATTAGTGTTTAATAATTTGTTAGGATATTTTTTCGATTAGTTTTTAAAACTTAGATTTTGTTTACGAAACGTGTTGAAGTACTCGCAGAAATTTCAAATTTTATTAAATTTGTTTCTAGTGTGAGACTGAGCATGTACCTGTTATGCAAAATGGAATATTTGATAGTAGCATTAAAAGCACAATGCCAAGAAGCTATTCATTATGGTCTTCTTCTGACTTGTTACAAGTAAGTAACACACGCCATAGTTTTTTTATACCTTGAATGTTTACACCATTATAAAATATTATCAGTTTTACAAACTATTTTAAATATGAAACATATTTTTAAACAATCTTTTAAAGTGAAGTTGTTTGATTTGTTTAACATATGTTACAGAATAATGTTGATAACATGGACTTAGTTGAAAATTTACATTTGTGTAACTCAATGGTTGATGATGTTGTAGCAAAAGTATTAGAAGATGAAACGTTAAATTCAGAAAATGGGGATTATTTGAAATCTGAGTAAGTAGCGAATGAATTAAATTTGAAATTTTTTTTTTTTTTTTATAAATAAATTAAGCAAACAAATTAAAATAAAATTTGCTCTAACAAAACTAATTGTACTATTGTAAAATTCACTTACAGAAATGATTGCCGCTTTAAAAATTCTAGTGTTTCGAATAGCTTTTATAACATTTCTGATTTGAATTGGTCAAATGTTCCTTGCAATACTGAAAAATCTACTTCAGCAATTCAGGAGACTGAACTCAAGCTCTCTGATTTTAATTACAAGTCCAAAGAGTTTGTAAGTTATTTATTAAAATTTTCATAACACTTACTAAATTTTCTATTTAAAAAAAAAAAAAAATGCTTAAATAATTTTTTTATTTTTTTTTTTTTTTTCCAGCCTGCATTTGGTGATTTTAAGCCAAATATGTTGGATCGGTCAAGTGAAATTTTATCTCATGGTCTCAGTTTTAATTCTCTAAACAAAAATTTTAATTCTCTTAGAAATTTTATCGGTGGAATGGGAGAAAGTATGGATTCTGGTTTTGCTTCTCCTGGTGAAAAACAAATTCAAAATTCTAGTGTATTAGAAAATGAAGGTGAATTTTTTTTCAAACAAAGTTAAACTTATGCCATTCACTTGAAGTGATAAATTTTTTCAAAAACTTAACATTCTCATAATAAAATAATAAAAATTATTTTTTGTATTTAATTTAGATGCCATAATCGGACATGGTCTTCCCAATGATCAAGAATTATATAATTACTTACAATTGATTAGTAACAATTTTGTAAAAATAAATCTCAATTCGGATGTACAGTCAAATGATGCTGATTTAAATACTAGGAGAAATTTTCAAAATCAAAGTTTACCTATCGATCTTCAATCAAATCAATTATTAGATGAAAATGACATTAATCTGTATAATATGAATTTTAATTCTTCAAATTTAAATATTGAATCTGATAATTCCTTAAATTGTACAGGCATTAATCAAAGCCTCTTAAAACAAATAAATGACCAAGTTCATACAGCGGAAGACAAATTTAGGGTAAAAAAAGAAATGGTAAGTTTAATTATAAATAAAAATCTATTAAATCAATAAATTTAAACTTTTAAAATAATTTAATATATTTTTAAAGGATGAAGCTTTTTCACAATCGTTATTTCAGTATTGTAATCAAAATCAAAGTGATACCTTTAACAAAGCATCGGATTATAAAACTTGTGTAAATTCTTCGAGCGGAAATGGTTTTTCAAATCAATCAAACGACATATTTTTTAATTATCAAGTAAGTTCTCCGAATCAGTATTCTCCCGTATCCTCTGATTACCAAAAACCTGTATTAGGCACCGATAATTTGGTTTCCTTGCAACCTGTAAAAAATGGAAACATGGTTAATGGCTACGGAGTAAGTCATTCGCAATTTATGAAAACGAACGATATTCAAAATATGGTCAAAACCAATAACTATCAAAATTATAACGGAAAAGACAGGGAGTCAATGTTTCATTCTTATCCTCAAAATTTGTCGAAAAATAATTCTTCGAAAAAAAGTTATGGCGCGCAGGTAAGAAAAATGTACAGAATTAAAAATAATCATTTAAAAAAAAAAATTAAACACTAACACTTGCTGAACTTTTTTTAGGGTTTCAATAATTATAATTTAGGGCATTTCGATGCTACCTTCGATGGATTTTACAATGGCGTTAATCACGAAACTGACATGCGGAATCTCAATGGAAACGTCAATTTTACAATGCATTTTAAAGGACACACAAATAATAACAATAATAATAATAATGGGTCGAAAAATAATAATTTGAACGAAATAAAAAATGCGTGGAATCCAACGGGAATACCTAAAGGTAATTTGTAAAGTTTTTAAATTGAATTTGCACTTGAAGTTTTGTAACAATTTTGAATTTTTTCAGTTAACGGGACCAATTCTTCTTATCTCACTAATTCACCGGCTGAAATGCATCCACTGCCTCAATTTAATGCACACATTGATCCCAGATCAGGCCACATGTTTCCTCCACCGAATCCAATGCCACATCTTATGGGTCCGGCTCCCATCGACAGTTCAGCTTGTCCACCAGAATTCCTGGCCGAACTCTCGCGAGCCGCATGTTTGAGCGGATGTTATATTCCAGGACCACATGAAAATTTACCATATCCTCTTTTTGGAATTCTTCCTCCTATATACGGAGTCAGACACTTACGGTAAGCTTTAATTTAGTTCAAAAAAAAAAAATTATTTTTCTCAGAATTTGTGGTAATAAAGTTTTTGTCTTCTTAACTAAGTGTATGTAAATTGTTTTAGTCGCAGTGGACCTTCTAGCGAATTACACTTAAGGCTGGAAGAATGTTACGATCAATTTAAACATTTGGAAAAAGAAAGGAAAAAAACGGAAGCAGAACTTGCGAGAAATAATCCTGGTAAAAAGGTTTCTTCTGCTAATAATATTCCAGTCCCCAGGTTACCTCCGAATCCTTCAAGAGTGGACAGACTCATTGTCGATCAATCAAGAGAACATGCTAGAGTAATTATTAAAAAAATTTTTCTTTGATCGGTTTTATTAGTTAATAATAATAAAATAATTAAAAATTAAAAATCTCATTTAAAGGTAATAACTCTTATTGCCAAGATGGAGCGTTTACGAGGTGGTAAAGTTAATGAAAATATTCATACGGCAATGGAAGCTTGGTTGGAAGCTATAAAAAAAGTACAGTGTCGACGTCGAGACGAATTAATTAATGCAAACAATCGTCATCAGGATATGATGGCGGGTATCGAAACTTATCGCGTTCAGGAAGATAAAGGTAAAATTAATTACACGTCTTTTTTTTTTTCTTACGAACGATTTTTGACCGAAACGTTTTTTATATAAACCGTATAAATTTTCAAATACGGTTCCCGTGAATGTAAAACTTTTTTCTTTTGCATTTATTCTATAATAGACATTTTAGCTTTGGCGGCAAGCATTCAAGACCTGAGCAAAGCATCGAGAAAGGCACGTACCGCAATGTGGTGTTCACTCATGGTAACTCTTTTGAAAAATTTAACAACGAGCGATTCGAAGGAAACGGATTCACCACAAAATCAAGTTGATGTCCTCGCACCGATAGTTACAGACGGCTCTCTTAATAATTCTTCGAATCCTTCGACTTCTTCTTCAAACAATAATAATAAACATTGTGATACAACAACAACAACAACAACAACTGCAACAGAAAACGAAACGACCAACACCAATCAATGAAATCATTCGGAAAAAAAAAAAAAAGGGGGAAATCAATTGCTGCAACTCTTCAGTTTCAAATTAAGGTATTGTAATAATTAAAATTAATTTCTTAAACGTAATTCAACGAATATATATATATATATATATATATATATATATATTGTCTATCTATATCGTACCTGTTAAATAATCTGAAGTTAGGTAGCTATTATTATTTGTAGATAATTTGAAATGGCAAAAAGGTATAAATGCCCAATTGATATGATTAACCTTAAACCTAATTTGTGCAGTTTACTACTTACTTTTTAACTTTTGACAAAAGGGTTTTAACGGGGAGAAAAAAAAAAAAAAAAAACGGGCATCCGTACAACCAAATATTTTTGAAAAATTAAATCAAGTTTTTTTTTTATTAAAAATGTGTTCACAATTTAAATAAAAACAACATGAACACGTGAAGAACATTATAAGAAATATAAATTTTCTAGTCTTAAAAGAGAATTTTGCTTTAAAAAAAAAATGTTTTTATTTAAATTTATATGCAATAATTTATTTTAAATGCTCTCGTTTTTTATTTAGTATTTAAAAAACAATTTACGCTTTAATCAAATCGAAATTTTTAATTTATTTTATCACAATAGCATTTAATTATTTAAAACTGGCTTTTATATAATAATACTATTATTATTAATAATATCTACTTATTATATATATATATTGAAAAAGTATTAATTTTTTTTTTTTTTTTTAAATTATAAATCATATTTTAATCAGTACAAAAATGATTTTTTTTTTTTTCAATATTAATAATACATATCTCTTGATTTAATAAATAAAAAAATTAAAATTTTAATATTATTTAATGCCGGAACGTAATAGAACACATTATGGAAAAAATTATTTATTTTTCCATATATATATATGGATGCAAATCAAAAAGGAAGAATTTATTTAATTAAATTTATAAAAAAAAAAAAAAAAAATATTCGGATGCCACGTTAAAACCTTTTGTTTTTTTTTTTTTTTAAATAAATAACTTAATCAGGCTTTGCTGTGTAATTTAATTTAAACGGTTAAAAGTTTTTTTTTTATTTATAAAAAATATATTAAAAATCTTATATTAAAAAAAATAATATATATATAATATATGCTTAATTTATAGTGGCTCAAATGCAAATTGATATTAGTTATATATATATATATATATATATATATATATATATATATATATATATATATATATATATATATATATATATATATAATTAGTAATATTTAAATGTCCAATTAAAATTTGTATAAATTTTACAAAAAGAAAATTATATATAAAATAGTATATATTATTTATATGAAAATAATAATAATAATAATTTATATGTGCGTTAAATCTATTTATTATTAACAAATTACAACGTTTTTTTTTATTTAAATGTTCATCAAGTTAGATATTTGAATTTATTAGAATTTGGTGTGTGGCCTTCATTTTTATTTTATAAAAGCTGAGTTTAGCTCTTTAAAAAAAAAATTTTTTGTAAAAAAAAAAAAAAAAAAAAAAAAAGTAAATTCTAGTGAGGAAAAAAAAATATATTTGATATTATTATAAATTTGCATTTCAAAAGTGGAGGGGGGTGGGGGTTGGGGGTTGGGGGAGAGAGAGAAAAAATGTATGTCTTCTCGGTTACATTCATATTGTTAGTTTTTGTATTGATTGATTGATTGATTGATTGATTCATTGATCCATTAATTGTTTGTTTGTTATTTATTATGTTTTATGCGAATTTAGTCTCTTTAAATATTATTATTATTTTTATTATTTAATTTAATTTAATTTAATTTAATATTATTAATATAAATGCTAGCTTAATGAAAAATTAAATAATCACTTTAGCTGGATTTCGCTCAAATATTTAGTGTCTTTAAAAAAAAGAATCTATAAAAAATTAATTATTATTATTATTATTATTATTATTATTATTATTAAAACATGTCAATTTTTTTTTTTTTTTTTCTTAATTTATTTAATTAAATTTAATTTAATTTAATTTAATTTAATTGTTTATGTGTGTGTTATTTAATAAT
>NW_002986993.1:42590-44934 GCF_000006295.1 Pediculus humanus corporis
TAATGTTATATTATTAATGCATGTGATAACACAAAAGAAAGAAAAATTTGGCTTTTTCCTGTTCCTTGTTGTACTTGAATTAATTAATTTATTAAATTAAATTAAATTAAATTTGCTGCTTGCTTAATAATAATATTATTAATTGATTTTTTAAATTGTGGAGTCCGACGTCATTTTTTTTTTTTTTTTGGTAATACACGTTTAAAAAAGAAAATTTAACGACAATGAAAATATAAAAAAAAAATAAAAATGATTAATTAATTAAATAAATAATAACGTGACAATTAATTAATTAATTAATTACTTAATAATAATAATAATGAAAATTGCCTTAAAAATTTATTTATTTATTAAAAAAAAATATCAAAAATTGTATTTTAATTATTTAATTTTTTACGATAATAATGATGATGATAAAATGATTTTTTTTTAATTTAAACGTTTTTATTTTTAATTCATACACATAATTATTTAATAATCATATATATTTATTAAAAATTTTAATTAATCATAATAATAATAATAATTATTATTATTATTAAAAAATTTAATCTAGTCTCTCTTTCGATTTGATGATGATGATAATGATGATGATTCGTTCGGTTTAATTAATTCAATAAATAAATTTAATTAATAAAATATAATTAATTATTTATTTATTTATTATTATTTTATGTATTGAGAAAATGTTTAAATGTCACGTGATTGAATTTAACAAAAAAATTTAAATCTGAGTATTATAAAATAATAAATTTTTTTTTAATGTCTCCGTAGTTAATTTTTTTTAATGTCATTTTCATTGTCGTTGATTTTTATTAAAATAAATAATAATAATAATAATAATAATAATAATAATAATAATAATAATAAATTTTTTTAATATAAAATGTTACGAAAATGGTGCATTTATGACAAAGTAGAATATTTAATTTTAAAAAAAAAAAAATTATGCACTTTTTTTTTGATAATGTATTTAAAGAGTGAGAGTTTTTTTTATCATTATTATTATTATTATTATAATTATTAAATTTTTTTGCCTTTAATATTATTATTATTATTAATTAACTTAATTAGATGTGAAAAAGTAAAAACAAAATATGGTATTTTTATTATTATTATTATTATTATTATTATATTTCATTTATGTATTTATTTATTTAATTAACAAATCAATTATTAATTGTTAATAACGTAATAATAATAATAATAATAATATTTCTTAGTTAGAATGATGGTTTTAGAAAATTTAATAAATTTTAAATATATATGTATATGTATTTCCGGAATTAGAACGATTATGTAGTCATCGAAGGCGCGTTAAAAAAAAAAAATTAATAATTATTATTATTATTTATTTATTTATTTATTTAAATAAATAAATAATAAAAATGTTTAAATTCAAATATATATATTATATGTATCAGATCGCATAAAAAAAATAATAATAATAATAAAATTTTAGTAATTGTGACTGTTAGACGTAAATTATTTAGACTGCTTGTATAATATTAATAATAATAATAATAATAATAATAAATTGCCAAACGATTCTTTTGTAATTTTGGGGAGGGGGAGGGGAAGGAAAAAGGGGAGATCCATGTTTTTTTTGCCAAAATAAAAAAAAATAAAAATGAAAAACTTTTTTATTTTTTGTCTTGTACATTTATTAATAACATTATTATTATTATTATTATTATTATATTATAATTAAAAAAAAATATTTTTATGTACTTATTGGAAATAATAATAATAATAATAATAATAATAATAATAATTAACGTCTGGTGGCACTGCCCGAATAGATTTCTTATAAAATTAGAATTTCTATATAAATTAGTTTTTAAAATAAATAAAAAATTTAATGTGCAATTATTATTATTATTATTATTGTTTTGTTTTGTTTTCGAAATTATGTAAATGTTATTATTATTATTGTTATTATTATTATTATTATTATTCACTTAAGCTTAATGATAATAATAATAAAATAGCTTAAGCCATTGGTGTAAAAAAAAAAAAAAGTAATAAATTATTTAGTCGGGGTAGAATTTATATGTATTAAATTATTATTATTATTATTATTATAACAGTTAATATAAAAACAAACAAACCGTTACTAATTAATTGGTCAATTGTTTAAACAATTTAAAATGGTTTTAGATGTTTAAAAAAAAAAAAAAAAAATGTATTTGATATTGTTTTGTTAATAAAGGTTGTTGTTTGTTTTTTTTTTTTTTTTTTTTTTTTTTTTTTTTGAAATTTGTTTGGGAAGCAAATTATAATTAAAATAATAATAATAATAATAATAATAATAATAATAATAATAATAATAATAATAATAATA
>NW_002986993.1:46335-64831 GCF_000006295.1 Pediculus humanus corporis
ATAATAAATCAGCTAATACGTTTTTTTTTTTTTTTTTTTTTAATAAAAAAAATGAAATTTCCTATATATATATATATTTCAAAAGGCCAATTATTTTATTTAAATAAATAAATATATATTAATTTAATTTATTTTTCTTTTGGTAATTATTGCTTGCCAAACTAATTATTAATAATAAAATTTTATTTTTTTTGTACAAAATTTGAAAAAATTTAATAAATTTTTCTTTTATTTTAATAAATTAATTGGAATTTATTAAATAAATTATTTTCACACAGGAATTTATGGGAATTTGATAGGAAAAAAATTTAAATATATAATTACCATAATGAAAATCATGATTGTTATTATTATTATTATTATTAGTTTTTAATTTGTAGTTTTGATGTTATACCGTAATAATAATAATAATAATAATAATAATAATAATAATAATAATAATAATAATAATAATATATCGTCTAAATATAAATTTAATTATATATATATATATATATGTATGTATATGAAGTTTTTTTTTTTCTTTTGGTTGAGATTATGTATACACTTTGGCGGTTGTATTTGTTAATTTAATAAAAAAAAAAAATTAAATAAATAATTTAATTAAATTTTTCATTTTGAATTAAAAATAAATAATTTCAAAAAAAAAAAAAAAAAATGGCAATTTTATATATATATATAAACTCACAGAGTACCTTCAACTCAATTCTTTATAGTATATTTTAACGGTTTTTTTCAAGCTGGGTTTACAAACATGAGGGAATCCCAAAAAATTTTAAAAAAGGGATGTCATTAACTTATTATTATTATTATTATTATTATTATTATTATTATTATTATTATTATTATTATTATTATTATTATTATTATTACTACATAAGAAAAAATATTTGGATTTAAAATTAATTTTTATTCTTGTTTGGGAAATGTATGGAGCCTGTTTGATTATTTCAATAAAATGTTTTTTTATCATATATTATATATATATAATTGAAAATAATTATTAATCTGTTTTTATTTATTTATGATTTAGGGAAATCTTATCATGTACGATTATTATTAATATAAATAAATTAAAAAAAATTGAACGATCAAAAAAAAATTATTTAATAATAATAATGATAATAATAATAATTTAAAAAACATGGAAAATTTTTTTTGTTTTTTTTTTTAGAAAATTTTTTTCCTTTTCCTTATTTAAATTGGAATTGCAAAAATTGGATTTTTCATTCTGAAATGTGTTATTTTAATAAATTTTAATAAAAGAGAGGATAAAAATAAATAAATATTTTATGTATTAATAATTGTTTATGTAAATTATGTTAGGAAGACAGGGAAAAAATGTATGTAAATTTTTTTTACATTAATTTATTCGAACAGATTTTTTTTCTATTTTGAAAATAATTTATTTTTAATCAATCGATAATCATAAACAATTATTATTATTATTATTTAAAAAAAGGTAATTGATTTATTTATTGATAATTGTATTGATAATAATCAATAATTAAAAAGTAAAAAAAAATTAAATAATTTAAATTTAAATTCTACATTGTGATGGGGATTCGAATTGCAATTTTTTTTTTTTTTTTTTTTTGCGTTCAATATGAAGGATTTTTAAAAATAAATTTTAAAAAATAATTTTAAATTAATTATGTATTCTTTATTTTCAGTAACAAAGTTATAAAATATTTTTATATATATATATATATTTTTTCAATAATAATAATAATAATAACTTAAATTACAATAAAAATTGCAACAAATTAATAATAATTAATAACAAAACTTTCTTATTAAAAACAAATTTTTTTTTTTATATTAAGTCATTTATTATTATTATTATTATTATTATTATTAAAAGGTAAAAAAAATCCAACTGTTTCAATTGTAATTTATCTTTTATTGACCCAAAAAAAAAAAAAAAAGAAAAAAAAAAAAAGTTTCAGAAACTTAAATCTAAATAAAAAGTAAAAATTTTTTTTTTATAATTTTTTTTTTTTTTTTTGTATAGCACAAATGTAAATTCAATATTTAAGTATACATTATTTTCAAGATAAATTTTATTTAACGGAATTTATACATAAATTATTTAAATAAAATTTTCTAAAATTTATATATATATATATATTTGAAATAATAATTTCTCGATAAATGCTCAAGTGCAATCCAAACACTTAATTTGAATTTTAAAGGAAAATCACTCGTTACAAAATGTGTCAAAGTTATTACTGCTCGAATAACTTATGTATGTATAGTACACATAGGTTATGTACTTTTTTTTAATCGATATATGTACATAGTAAAAAAAAAATTGACAAAATCTGTAACTTTCAACACATTTTTAAAAAAAAAAAAAATTATCATCACCATTATTAGCATCATGTTCGTAAATTATTATCGTAACATCATCATCATTATAATAATCATTTTATTTTCTTTATAATTGTTATTATTGTTATTATAATTATTTTATTTTATTATTATTATTATTATTATTATCATTATTATTATTACTATTTAATATTTATTACAACAGAAGAAGCTTTTTTAAAGTTTAGGAATGATACAATCTCAAATTTTTTCATGATACTATGCAATTACCCTTTTCTTTAACATTACCATTTGCTCTTTCTATTTCAACTAATAAAGTATGAAATATATCAGCTACTGATTCATTTTTTTTAGCAGAAGTTTCCAAAAATGATGCTTTCCACGAATCTGCCAGCCTTTTACCAGCTTCCGAGCTTATCATTCTTTCCATATGCAAATCAGTTTTATTTCCAACCAACACTATTGGGACTCTGAAATTATATTATTAATAATAATAATAATAATCATTTGTACATAAGTTAATAACTTAACAATATTATTATTAAAATTCTAAACATACTTTACTTTTCCAGTCATATCTAACAATTTGTCATATATCACTTGTATAACTTCGAAAGATTTGGCTGATGTAATTGAATAAACTAAAACATAACCGTGAATGTCCATTGAGTACTGTGCTGGAAAAATTGAATATTCATCTTGGCCTGCAGTGTCAACTAAATTTACCTCATAATCTTGACTATGGACTCTAAATAATTTTGTAAATGCTGAAATATTTAAATGTTGTAAACTTAATACAAAATTTTCTTAAAAGAATGAATTCATAAAAAAGTTAACTCTTACTGTTTTCTATTGTAGGATCATATGAATCAACAAACTGCCCTTCTACAAATTGAAGGGTTAAGGACGATTTCCCTGTTCAAGACAAAAAAAAAAAAAAAAAAAAAAAAAAAAAAATTCAGTAATAATAAACAATAATAATAATAATGATGGGGAATTGGGGAATGTAAAATTTCATTATAATTTATAATTAATAAAATAAAAAAATAATTTTTTGAGGTAATGCATTAATGTATTATTTACAATAAAAAAAAAAATTCGTTCTACGACTTCATTCATAATTCTATAGATTCATGTTTACCTACGGATCTATATCCCATAATAGCAATTTTTCTTTGTTTTGCAGGCATTTTGTAATAATTTACATGTACACCTGATACCGTGTCGTTAGTCAAAATTTTCTATATAAATACTTATAAACAAAATGTAATTTTAAAAAATTGCTACGCTCAAAATAATCATTCTAAATACGTCTTATTAATAGGCTTTGCTAAATGTCAGATAGTCCATATTTTTAACACTGTTCGAAAATCACTATTAATTTTTTTTTTAACCTATGGTTTATTGTATTGTACATAAATCACTTAATATTACAAAAGTTTAGCTTTTTTTTTTTGTTTAAAATGTTGTGTCTTTTATTTGCAGCAAATTTCATACACTAAAAATCGTGGACATGAATTTATTTTAAATATTCGTTGTCACGATATAAGTTAGTGATTAAAAAATGTACTGGGAAATTACATAATAAGTTATTAATGTAACCTATAATAAAATTATTATAGTGAGTTTGAAATGGCAACAACGCATTTTGTCTGTTTTACGAATGCACCAATGAGGATTTCCATTAGAAATTTTGATTATAATTTTTAATGTTTTTAACGTATTTAATATGCTAAAGAAAGTTTAAATAATTTTTTTTTAAAAAAAAAGTAGCCATTTCATCGTTTTTATTTTTTATTTTTACATTTTTCATTCAGTAAGAAAAATTACATGGCTCGTGTAAGTAATGTATATTAATGTATATGTGCTCCACTGATTAGAATGTGTGCACGTGCATTAAAAAATTTTAGAGAAATTATTTATTTATTATTTTTTTGTTTTTTTTTTTTTTTTTAGGGAAAATCGAAATGTAAAGTAAGCTCTGTAAAACGTAATAATAAATTACGTACAAAACTTCTTAAGCAAGGTAAATTAAAAACAAGACGAAATAGAGCTTATCCTAAGAAAAAACATAGACCAATTTCAGTGAGAAATGAATCGTCTAACATAGAACAAGATAACAGCGATAATGAAAATGAGTTATTGGATACAATCGATAATGAAGACTTATCTTTCCTTCGAAATGCAGCTGCCAGTAAAAGTTATAAATTTTTAAAAAATGTTAATGTTGAAAGGTAAGACAAATTATAATAATTATCATTAAAAATCGTTTTAAATTTTAATAATAAAAATCTTTATTTTAATAAAGGTCTGAAAAAAATTTCAAAACCAAAAAAAGAAAACGCAAAGAATTGGAGGAGTTGGAAAATTATGAAAATGAGTATGAACATTCAGTAATAACTTCAAGTCATCCTAAAAAAAAATATTTATTACCCATTAAGTCTTCTAAAGAAATAATTGTTCGTTCGGAAGAAGTAAATAGTAGCGAAGATGAAGAAAACCTTCAAACGGAAACGAATAAAAAAGGTAAATTTTTTGCTTAGTTTTATATAATTATATATATAATATATAATATAATATATATTATAATAATATATTATATTATATATTATAAATTATATCATAATATGTAATATAATATTATAATAAAATAATATATTATATATTATTATAATATTTATTTATTATATTAATAATATAATATTTATTATGTATATATTATAAATATTATATATATAATATATATTATATTATATATTATAATATAATTTATAGTATATAATATAATATATTATTATAATATATATTATATTATTATATTATATTATATATTATTATAATATATTATATTATATATAATATAATAATATTATTTTATTTATATAATGCTTAGAATTAGTAATGATAAAATCGAACTGAAATGCTTTAAATTCTTTTATATATACTTTCATATATGATTTCTTTTTCATTATTTGAATGATAATCTTTTTTTATATTATTATTAGTATTAAAAGAAGATGTTGGGTTTGAAGGAATGCAAAGACTAGGACATGCTGAGGAAGTTCGTGCTGCTGATTTAGTAGCTTGTAGAGAATTTATTTTCCAGAAGAAAAAAGTGAAAATTGGTGTATTATGCTCCGGACTTACAGAAAATCCAGAAGAAAAGGTAAAATAATTTATTCGATAATTATTTTTAATTTGTAATTATATTGAAATCATTTGACATATTAACATATAACTTGATATACATTATTTTAAAACTTTTGTTTTTCGTCAAACTTTGAACATAATGTTATTTCTTTACAGTTAAAAAAAAAAAAAAAAAAAATAATACTTTTCATTGTTAATTACAGATTCATAATTTCAAGCCATTATTAGAAATGTTAAATGACAACGAGCCTGGAGTGTACCTTACTGTAAGAAAATTAGCACTTGTTTCTTTAGTAGAAGTATTTAAAGATCTGTTACCTGAATATCAGATAAAGCATCATAATGAACAAAATGTTAAATGTAAAATTTCAATTTCATTTTTTTCAATTCACCCTTATAAAAACTATAATTACTTTTTTTTTTTCTAATAATTTTTTGTTATTTCTAGTGAAAAAAGCTGTTAAGCAGTTGCAAGGTTATGAAAATAATTTGCTTAAATATTACAAAGATTATTTAAAAGAAATTGAAAAGATAGTTAATGTTTTCAAAAGGAAAAAAGGGGATCAAAGGATTGTAACGGAAGTAAGTAAAAATTAAAATGTTTTTTTTTTTTCATTCGTAACATTAAAAAAAAAAAATTAAATATTAAATAAGAGTAAAAAAATTTCAGGCTCAAGTAAAATTGGCAGAAACTGCTTTAAAGTGTTTATGTGATGTTTTCAATTCTCATCAGTATTTTAATTTTTCTAAAAATATTGTACATTTAATAGTTCCATTTTTAAATAACGGAAGAGAAACCATTAGAAAAATTGTCTCCGAAGCGATTAAAACATTATTTAAAACCGATAAAAAAGGTGCCATGTCTTTAGAGGTTGGTTCAAATTTAAACTTATTGCTAATATTATTAAAAAAGAAATTAAGTGTGTAATTTTATATATAAATTAAATAATGACAGTGTGATTAAAAATTTTATTTTAGGCTGTGAGAAATATCAATAAATTTGTCAAATCCAAACGAAACATTGTACACAATGAAGTCCTTAATGTACTTTTGTCGTTAAATTTAAAAGATGTCAGCCTTGATAAAGAAAAAGAAGAGGAAATAAGGAAAAAAAAAGAAGAAGCTAAAAGAAGTCGAATGATACAATTATCGAAAAGAGAAAAAAAAGTAAGCGAATGACAAATTTTTAATTGTAACATTGTCGAGAATTATAATAATTTAAAATATATATATATATATATTTTAATTTTTAGAGGATCAAGAAATCTCTCCATCTTCAAAACGATTTATTAGAAACGAAAGCAGAAGAAAATAGAAAATTCAAAGAGCAATGTTTGACGGAAGTAACAAAAATAATATTCACCATTTATTTTAGAATATTAAAAGAAAATTCATCGTCTAAACTTTTGAAAGGAGCTCTCGAAGGAGTTGCCAAGTAATTTTCAACAACAAAAAAAATTTCAAAAACGTTTATTCAAAAAGAATTTATAATTTTTTTTTTTTTTTATTGGATAGATTTGCACATTGCATTAACGTAGAATTCTATCAAGATTTAATTATCGTTTTGGATCAATTGATACAAAATGAAAATTTAAATTATCAAGAAAGACTTTGTTGCGTTTGGACCGTTTTCACCGTGCTTTACTATCAAGGTGCTACGATTTACATTGATCCAGTGAGATTTTATTCCCATTTTTATACAAACATATTGGAAGTCAATTCAGGTAGGGTGTATACTCAAATTTACATAATATGGAAAACTACATGCATACATCAAGTAATTTTTTTTTTTTTTTTTTTTTTTCAGGTATCAATCACAGTGATTTACCGGTAATATTAAAAACAACAAATTTTATTTTACTCAAAAGACGTCAACATTTATCGTTGCAAAGACTCTTGGCATTCACGAAGCGACTCACAACTTTGGCTTTACAAGTTTTACCCAACGGATCTTTAGCCGTTTTAAGTTTAATTGGAAATATTTTACAGGTAAAGTAGTTTCAAAAAGGAAATTAAGTAAATTTTAATCACCGGTTCGGGAAAAGGTATGTTTATTAATAATTTAAAAAAAAAAAATGTTTATTTTTATAAATAGGTTAATAGTTCGACGGACATTTTATTGGAACTCGAATCGGCGCAGGGACAGGGAATTTATTTCCCTGAAATGGAAGAACCTGAATATTGCAATGCTTTTGCTACTTCATTGTGGGAGTTGCTTCTTTTACAGGTTAGACTTAAATTTTTTTTTTTTTTTTTTTTAAAGTTAATTCAGGAAAATAATAACGTGACTTTTTTTTTTTCTTTTTTTTTTTTTTTTGCAGAAGCATTATCATCCTTCCGTTCGGGATTTTGCGGTAAATATAGCGAAATTAGCCGTCGATACCGGAGATAATAATAATAATCAAAAAAAATCATTTATAAAACTGTAAGTTATTTTTAAATTTTTTTCTTTTTCTTTTTTTTTTTTTTTTTTTTTTATATAGAAATAATTTAAAAATTACATTTTTTTAAAATAATGATTTAGGTCACCCGAACAATATTTCGAAGTTTTTAGTCCCGATACGGTTAAATTTAATCCGGCGATACCTCCCCCGAGAAAATTTCCAAAGGTTAAACGGAAAGGTGAGGAGCAATTATTAAATCCCAATTTAGAGGAATACGTAAACGAAATTTTAAAAAAGGTTAAATTTAAATTTTAAACAAAAAAAATATAATTTAAAAAAATTAAAAACTAAAAATAATTATTTATAATTTTTAAAAATTAATTTTTTTTTTTAAATGGTTTTTTAATTATTCTCCTCAGCATTCCTGCATTCCTTTTTCTGGAATCGTCAAAATATTTATGTAAACCTTAAGCTTTATGCAAGCTAATCGTTCTTCGAAAATCTTCAATAGCAGCCCTTTTATTTTTTTCTGCCCAAAAAAAAAGTAATGATATTAATTAAACCTTTAATAAATTATTGAATATTTTTTAAATAATATATAAAATTACGTACTTGTAATGTTTCACAGTCTTTCTCTATTTTTTCAACATTTGTAAAAGTTTCGGTTTTTGGTGAATTTAAAACGTCCTTCCTGAAAAATAAATTTGATTATTGTAATAAGGAATATTATAGCCATTTTTTTTTTTTGTTTTTGTTATTCATTTACCCATAAAAAAGAATTTTTGTGTTTAATTCAGAAATAAGTTCTTTTTCTTGAGCTATTCTATTTTTTAGTGCAGTTTGAAATTTTAACAATTCTTTGTATTCTAATTCGCATTTGAGTTGTTCTAAATTCAAATCGGAGGGAAATTGTGATTCTTTTAAAATTTTATTCGTAGAAGGCGGTATTTCGGGTGACGACGACTGATTTGGTGATTTTTCTAAAATTACAAAAAAAAATTTCGTTTTTTTACGTATCTCATAATAAATTAATTTATTAAAACGGATCATAAAAAACTTTAAACTTTTTGAATTTTACCTTTTTTTACAACCTTTTCAGGAGAAGTGGAATTTAATTTATTTCCTTTATTCGGTACTCCTTCTTCATTTTTGCTATCGTTTAAATTTTCCTTTGAGTTACTTAATTTTAAATTTAACTGAATGGGAGAAACATTTTTTTCTGTTACATTGATTTTATTTTCACAAGAGGTCTCTACATTTGGTTTACAATCTTCTTCGAAACTTTTAACCACAGTATTTATTTCACTAAATTTATGAAAACTTCTAAGTTTTCTCTAAAATGCAAAAAAATTAAGTAAGTACAGTGTAAAAAAAAAAAAAACTTATGCATTTTGTCAATAATTATTTGCCATTTTATACCGAATGCAACTTTATCTACATACTTTTAATTGAGTGACTATCCTTTGAACTTCCCATAACTGCTCTTCTTTTTTTTTCGAAACAAATCCTTCGCTCATTTCTCTATGTAATTGATTTAATAATAACTCTTGTTTTTTTAATTCCAATGATATTTCATCTGGTTTTTCTGGAAATGCACTTCCTGGACAAAGCGGTGGAATGTACCTTCAATAATTCCATATATATATTTTAATATAAAACCTTTGATGAAATTTTTATTTAAATGTATGAACCTTACCTTTCGATTGTTATATTCGAGAACAGAGGTTTGCAATGGCATAAAAATGCAGTAAGCAATCTATGACTCATTTGTAATACAGGACTAAATGTCATAGCAATCGATTGGGCATTTAGCTTATTATGTTTTTCCTAATGAACAAAAAACAATTTCAATAAGCAATCAATTTTGATAAAATTTAAATTTGTTACGAGTTGTTATATGATTTCTTACATGCATTGTAACTATATCAAAATGATTTATGAGCCACCCCAACAAAATTTTATTCACAACAGGTAATTGAGCTAATAAATTCTGTAGAGTTTTTTCTCTTAAATCTAATTCCATTATTGCACCAGCCTCTTCAAATCTTGCCAATAACTCTGTGGTAAGTAATGAATCGGGTAATTCTCTGAAATGTACAATAGGTGTTTTAATAAACATAGTTGATTACTTAATATTTAATAAAATTAAATTATTTACTTTAAGAAAAGTTTTAGCAAACAAGTTGCAACAGGTACATCACACTCTCCCAATGAAACATTTTCTCTTGCATTGTACATTTTTTTCACGGCTAGAACTTTTGATTTCATACCGAGAATTTTATATAATCCATCTAAATTTAAACCGAAACTGTGAATACAATCTATACAATTTCTTACAACCAATGGAATTGGAACACCATCCAAACAACCATTCCTCTCGACTGCAGTAGAAAGATTAACTCCAAAAACATTGTGGTTTTCTAGAAAAATATTTGCTTTGAGTCTTGCAAATGATATTTAAAATGTTAAAGAGCATAAATAATAATTTACCATTCGAATCTAAAATTTCTTCACTGTTTTTAATTTTCTTTTTTTCTTTACTTTTTACTTTATCCTTATCCTTTTTTTCTTTATCTTTTTTATCTACATCTTTATCTTTATCTTTATCTTTAATTTTTTCTTTTTTTTCTGCTTTCTTAGAAGAAAATTTAAACGTTTTGCTTTTTTTCGATTTACACGGACTCCTAAAATTTTATATAAAATTTCACAATGCAACATAATTAAATTTTCACTCATTAAATGCCTAATTTTTAAAAACTTATATACTTATTATTTTCAACATGAATAAAATGTAATAATAATAATAATTACTTCAAATCTGTGTCTTCATCAACAGAACTTTCACCCTCTAAAGCAGCATAACCTCTATCCTTTTTCGAATCTTTTTTGTCTTTTTTTTTTCCAATAATTAAATCTTTTTTAAATGATTTATCATGAGCTTCATCACTAACTGTAAGCACAATTGTAACAATAAGAAAAAAATTTTTTTTTTTTAAATTTTATATTTTAAGTTATATTTAAGTTTAACTTACAATCACTTTCATTGCATTTTTTACTTAAGTCAGAAGCATATAAACCAGGGAAATCTTTTTCAACATCGGGGCTTTCGAATTCCATTTATTAAAAATTATTTTCTTTTTCACACTTTACCAAAGAAATAAAAACATTGCATGTATAATAAAATTTTAAAAAATAATCAATTAAAATACTTAAAAATATTACAACTTTTTTATTAACATAACATAATTAAAATTAAATTAAATTCTACTTTTAGTATTGCATGTTATTTTTTAATTTAATATTTAAAAATTAATTTAATTTATAATTATAAAGCTTCCTTTGACATTAAAATTTAAATTAACAAAGTCATAGAGTAAAAACTACTTAAAATGCAGTGCTATATATAGGTCAAATTATTTCAGTCACTGGTTGCACGATAGAAAATATTATCAACTTGACTGTATTTAAATAAAGAAATTTGAAATAGTACGGATGTTGATTTTAATCATTATCATATTTTTCAAATTTCTTAGTTTTTAAATTTTCATTCTGCTTTCTAATAATTTTCTTTTATTATTTAATATTAAAGAATAAAAAAACATTTAAAAAAAAAAAAAAAAATTTCTTTTGCTAATATTCGTTTTACAGAAAAATTTATGAAAAATATTAATCAATACGCTGTATTATTATATTTTATGATTCTTATTTCAATCTAGTATTAACTAATTTACCAAAATTATTATTAAGTTATTAAAAGACATTACATAAAATATTTTTAATCTTCTGTTTTAGGCCTATGTTGTAAATTTTACGTATGTTCTTTAATCTGAGTATGTTATTTATTTATTAATTTCTCTGCAGTTTTTTTTTTTTTTTATAACTATGGAAGATTACTGTCCAAGCATAGTAGAATATTATTCAGAGCAAAGAAAAAATAATTGTGGTTATTGTTCATCAAAAGATGGTTCTCATACTTACGGTATTAAAAATTATTTTTAAAAATTCAATTTTCATTTTACATCATTCACAAAATGCTTGTGTCATGTTTTAGGATTGTATGCACATCGACTAACAGTTGAAGATTACCAAAATATGATAGACAGAGGGTGGAGAAGATGCGGGACATATTGTTATAAATCTATAATGAAAAATACATGTTGCCCTCTGTATACAATTAGGTAAGTTTTATGATTTTTTTTTCCTAGTTTTATTTGAAATAAAACCAAGTTTATCATTTTGAACCTAATTTATTTATAGGTGTGAAGCTAACGATTTTAAACCATCTAAAACTCAAAAAAAACTACTTAGAAAATTTAATAATTTTTTAATTACTGGAGATATAAAAAAGGAAAAAAATTATAGAAACACAGGTTGGTTTAATATATTCTAGAGTAATTAATTACTCATACTAATTTTCATTTATAAAATTTTATTTATCAATTTTTCTAGAAATTACTCAACATAAGGAAATGCATTATTTAAACAATGATGATAAAGCGGTAAATAAAAAATTTACACCTATGAATATTTCTACCATTTCTACTGTTGATGAAATTCGTTCCGATGAAAAAATTTCTTCCGTTAAAACAAATTCTGAAAAAGTGTCAGCCGAATGCTCATTATCTCAAAATACTATTTCTGAAGGTTTGGAATAATCATTCATTTTTTGAAGAATGAATTAAATGAAATAAATATGTTTTAAGTATAAATAAAATTTTTTTTTAGAGAAGCCTAAAAAATGCCATTTAATGAAAGCAAAATATTTAAGAATTGAAAGAAAAAGGCAAAAATTACAAAATCAAGGGTTTACAGATGAAGAAATTGCAAAAAAGCTTGTAGAAAAGAAAAGGTATCCAGTCACTAAAACTCTTGAAGATTATTTAGATAATGCTTTACCCGAAAATCAAGCTCATAATTTTAAGGTAAGTTTCCGAATTAATTTAAACTTTGTTTATTCTTTTTACAATCAATCATTAAATTACATTTTATTTAAATTTTTAACAATAATAACAATAATATTTTAAATTTAGGAATAATGTCCATCTTAACTTAAAACTTGCTTAAAAAACCGTTAAATTAATTAACAATAACTAATTCCAAAGTAATTCATTTGAAAATTTTTACGAATTTCTATTTTACTTTTTCATATTTTAATAATAACTAACTAATAAATTTATAATTTCAGATTTTACTGATTTTAAAGACTGTGTCTAATTGTTTTGCTTTAAAGAAATCATAATCGGGTTTTTTTTGTTTTTTTAGTCGTTCAAAAACGATTATTTTTAAATTTGAAAATTTTTTTTTAAAAAGAGTTAATATTTATTTAATGAAAATTATTTTTAAAAAACTTTAACGAGTAAATCTATTTCAGATTTCTTTAGTTAGATCATTTCCTCCGAGTGAAGAATTTCACAACACATTTGGTATAGTTTTTGATTTATATAAGCGATATCAAATAAGTGTTCACAAAGATCTCCCTAGTAAAATAACGGAAAATCAATTTGAAAGGTTTCTTGTTACATCTCCTTTGCAGGTAGTAGATTTTTTGCAATGCAGAAAATGGAGGACACAGAATTTTAAATTCAGTAAAATTATTATATTTAAAATAACTCTTGTAATAATATAAATTTCTAAACCAGATTATATATATTATATCTCATCACATAATGATTTTAGTACAACTAATTACAAAAAAAAAATTTATAATATATTTTCATTTAATAATTATAATAATAATAATTTTGTTCAAAATTAATTTTTATAGATTTCTTTAGTCTCGGTTAAATCTCCTAAATTTAAAGATACATTTAAAGAAAGTAGTTGTTTATTTGCTAAATATCAAAAAGCGATACATAATAGTCCGGATCATGATTGCGATGATGTAGCATATACTGATTTTTTAATTGATACTCCTTTAGAGGTATGATTCTGTGGCCTCCTATTTTTTATTTAAAAACCGTTAAAATCAATAAATCAAAATGGCGTCGTTGTTTAAACGATTATAGTTTTTAATTTTAGGCAAAGAGTGTTTACGGGTCGTACCATCAACATTATTGGCTTGATAATAAATTGATAGCTGTCGGAGTTATTGATATTCTTCCCAAATGTGTTTCTTCCGTTTATTTTTTTTACGATCCCGATTATTCTCATTTATCTCTTGGAACATACGGGGCGTTAAGGTATTATTATTATTATTATTATTATTATTATTATTATTATTATTATTATTATTATTATTATTATTATTATTATTATTATTATTCAAATAAAAATTAAATATTGATAAACGTTTAATTAATATATTTTTTTTTTGTAGAGAATTGGAATTCACGAGAAAACTTTCTAGTCGTTTTCCTGATTTAAATTATTATTACATGGGATTTTATATACATTCATGTATTAAAATAAAATATAAAGCAGCTTTTAAACCGTCTTTTTTACTTTGCCCTGAAGTTTTTACTTGGCATCCTTATCAAGATTGCGAGGAAAAGTTAAATGTTAATAAATATTGCCGGCTGAACGAAACTTCAGGAATTGATGTCAATTCTAATAATATAACTTGTTCTGATGTAGGCTTCAATATTAAATAAATATTGGTGGTATTATCATTATTATTATTATTATAAAAAACCGTTATTTTCTTTCTTTTTTTTTTTTCTCTTATAGATTTTAATACTACATAATAGAACGGCAATGCCACTTGGACATTATAAAAAAATTAAAAAAGTAACAAATAAAGAATTGGATGAAATAATGGAATATGCTAAATTAGTCGGTAAATTATGTTCTAAAAATATTCTTCTTCTCAGAGTTTAATAATTATTTTATTTTAAAAACAAACCAACAAGTAATTAATTACGGCGTGAAATATAAAGTGAAGGAAAACGTTTTATTTAGTTTAATAAAAAAAAAAAATTTTTTTTTAAACTTGCATAAAATATATATATATATATATATATATTATAAAAACGTTATAATATAAAAAATTAACAAAATAAATTCTTGGCACACGCTTTCTCATTTATAAAAGTTTTTGTAAAAAAAAAAAAATAAAAATATTATTTGCCAAAAAATTAAATAAAAAAACATATTAACTTCTAAAAAAAAAATTAAAATCGATTTAAATCATTCGAATAACGTTTAAAAAATTAACAATGAGATTCTAAAATTAACAAAAAAAATAATTATCACCGCCTACTTATAAAAAAAAATAAATAAAACGTTCTTGAAAAAAAATAAACATTCGTTTTAATATCAAATTAATTGAAAGTTGACATTGTATTAATAAGTTGACATTATATTTTATTGTGATTTATTATTATTATTATTATTTAAATTTGAATCCGATTGATTTGTTACATTTTTTCTTTCTTCGAGTAATGCATTTCCCGCTCCTCTTAGAGTTGCTTTAACGAATCCCTTCGGTTTTAAAACTCTAAAATTGTTTTTAGTATAGTATAAATTTCCAACCGTTTCGATTGCGTTATTGGTTAAAGCTCCGGCATTTTCTCCATACCTATAAAATAAAGTTATAAATTAATAATTTTATAAATAGACGTATTTTTTTTACAAATAAATAAATTTTATTTTGACACTTACTTGTATTCAATTATTTTTACTGTATTGTTTGACAAACTTCGCGCCAAAATATTGGCGGCTGTTTCTAGTCCCCCGTAAATAATGGATACGCCTTCGACAGCATTTGTAACGGTATTTAAAGCAGAATCGACGGTTTGAGTAGCTTCTAATTCGGACATGTTTGTAACCGAAGTTAGTAATTTAGAACTTTGATTTTGAATATGCGGTCCCAGGTACCTTCCCAACGCAGCTGTCGCCATTCCGACTTTGGTAGCTTTTTTTTTTAAAGGTAAATTTTATTTACCGATAACTCCAACAATAAATAATTTCAGATCGATTTAATTACCTAAATATTCCGTAACGTTCACTGCTTTCCCCGTAACTACTTTCGCCATTTCTACTGCTTTCTGTACGTTAGGATCGATTTCAGTCGGAGCAGTGGAGGGATTCATATTATCCATAAATCTAGGTACGGAAGAATCCAAGTATTTAGCAGTCGTTCCAGCTCCTCTTATAATATTACTAGCTAAATATGATGCTCCCTTTAATAATTTAGAAGTTCCACTAATCGAAGCACTTCGTTTAAATAAAAAAATAATATAAATTTTTAACAAACAATTTAATTCATGACAAAATTTTTTTTATTTCATTTAAAAAAAAAAAAAAAAAAAAAAAAAAATACCTAGAGCGACCAGAAACTTTAACTTCATTTAAAAGAGAATTAAAAATTTCATGAAACTGATCTTCAAGTTCTTCAGGTACAATAATACCAACAGCTGCACCTTTTAAATTCGAACTGATATCAGGCAAAACAAAAATTCCTTCTTTGCTCCTAGTGCAGGGAGACACTCCAGGTATTAAAGGATATACAAAGGATCCCACTTGTAAGAAAGTTCTTTCTTCTGAATTTTCATCTAGTAAATACAAATTAATAATGTCAAATCTATTAAATATTATTATTCATTCGTCAAGCAAATTCAAATGATTTTAATGTTAATTAATGCAGTAGAACAGGCGTTGAAAAAAAAAAATTGAAAATTTAAAGATTATTTATCATAAAAAAAATATAAAATTAATTTCAGCAAAGTGATTTTAGTAACTAAAGGTGATGATGAATACCTAAAAGAAAATGTAATAATGCCTGAAAAATTATGTGTTATTTAAAATTTCTAATTATTAGTTATTAAAAAAAAAATAAAATACTCATTCTTATTAAAATAAGAAGATTAACATATTAATCAGTTTAGTTTTTTTTGTAACTACTCGTGCAAAACAAAAAAAAACATTCGAGTTTAAAAATACTATGTAAAAAGAAGCAATACCTTTCACCGATATTTTTTTTTTTTTTAAAAAAAAAAACCGTCACCAGAAAGAAACTCATCAAACCTTTACTTTCATACATTTTTTTTTGCTTTTTTTATGATGTTTTCTTCTGGGCAACTTGTAGTGATGATGTTTTTTTTTTTTTTTTTTGTCACTTAATTCTCTTTTTAAATCAGACACAATTTCATTTAATGCCTGATCTAGAACGCTACATGTTTGGTCTAAAAAATATGTTATTTTAAACTAATTTCAAAATTAAACTTAAAATTCTGATTGATAAAATTAATTAAAAAGTGCACAAATTGAAATTCTAAATTATTTGTAAAATATAGACAAGCCAGTGTTTACCAAACACATTGATTTTACTCACCGTAAATTCGGGCAATTATAAGTTTATTTGGTTCTGTTGTCGAACTAACCCTTCCATCAGGAGCAATAAAATACAATAGCACATTATTGCAACTGAATATAATATCTTCATTTTCAGCAATTTTTATTTCATTTTCTGACTGTAACAAGTCATTATTTTGGGAATTTGTTTCTAAATTTATGTTAAGATTAGCTAACAAGAGTGGATCATACACCATAGAGGGTGGTATGTATAGATCATCCGATTTAGATGACCCAGGAAGATCAGGATTGTTACCATTATCACTTATTCCAACTCTTTCAAGTTTTAAACTCGCATCAGATACTGCATCCTCGTATGAAGGAGGAAGTTCAGTTGGAGTGAATTCAGTATTTGATTTTAGAGTCTCAATTCTTAATGTAATTTCTTTCCTGTACAAACAAAAATCAAAAATAAAAACTGTTTTTTTTTTTTATTAAATTTAATGCAATATAAAAATTATGCTGTGTTAGTGCTCTGACCTAGTTTTTTTCAATTTCTGAAGCATTGCTAAGGTTTTTTCCCAAGAAAAATCCGGTTTAGATGGTTCCTTAATAGGAATGGCAAGAGCTTGATCTATTAAACTTAAACCGATTTCATATAATGGTAGAGCCTTAAATAAAAATATATATATTTTTTATCTTGTTTTTTTTTTTTTTTTTTTTCTTAAAAGAAATATTTGTATTCAATAATAAAAATGTAACTTGCATTATCAATTTTACCCTCCTCATCCATTTTTGTTGCCTTTTCAATGTTAAAGTAAGCTTCTGTGTAATTTTCCCCAAATTCAGTAAGCAATTCATTTAATTGTTTAACATCAACATTACTTGTGTTTTTTGCCATTGTTTAATTAATAATATTGTTACTAACACTAAAAAATAATAATTATTATTATAATTAGAAAAAAAATTGGTGTACTATTATAGACTATTACCGGTTCTAAATTAATCGGCGCTAAAAATATCTTATCATTAACTTTTTTTTTCAAATTAAATATACTAAAAATTTTAAATAATCACTGTAATATTATAAGTCGATAATAATTAAGCAGATGAATTACCTGAGTAATAATTTTTGGTAATTACCATAAACGAAAAAGTTAGAGAACCAAAATTTTCAGTTGCTTTTTTACTCTGTTATTGTCATTTAGCTCTACTGGTCTTGAAGGCAAACGCAATATTGCAATTTCATGTTCAGTCGTGTATCTAGACAGAAGGTTTTCCAATAGGTAAATTTTTATATTTAAGTAAATATTTTAATCTGCTTATTTAATTATAAATTTAAAAAAAAAAAACTAATAGGCACTTAATAAATGTCTTTTTTATATAATTTTTTCATT
>NW_002986993.1:65067-158711 GCF_000006295.1 Pediculus humanus corporis
ATTCGTATCGTCAAAGCTTGTAAAAGTACATAACATTATTTTAGTTAATGATGTATTTAGAATAATTTTTATTAGGTCACAAAAATCTAATCATATTTGTCAATGACATTTTTTAAGTTATTTATGTATAATTTTTTTAGAAATAAAACAAAATCAAAACTATTTCTTTCGCTTAAAAAAAACATTCCCATCATAAAATAATTCATTGTAAAAGAATAATTTATATAAGGTCACAATGGAAAATTTTGGTGACAATTTCACTGATGTCGACCCAGCAGCAGATTTTTTAGCAAGAGAACAAAATGATTTAGCTGGATTGGAAGATGATTTAAATCCAGCCACATTCAATCCAAATACAAATGGTAAGTCTATATACTATTATTCTGTAAAAATTGTTTTTTTACAAAAAACTTATTTTTAAATGAATTCATCAATATTATCTATATATTTTTGTAAAATATGCTTTATTTCAATTATTTGTTTGTTTGATTTTTAATTATTAAGTAATATTATTTTTATTTGAGCATGTAGCTTTATTTAACAAAAAAATTTTTTTTTTTTTTTTTTTTTAAATATATTCGATGTTTGTATTTATTTTAAAAAATTTTGCTTGAACTTAAATTATTTAAGTTTTTTGATGTTACATTATCAATATTCTTTAAAGTTTGAATAAAAAAAAACACTTTAAGTTGCATCTTTTGTTATTGGTACACTTTAGATGGCTTTGCACAATCTAATGATGTTTCTTCTGACATAACTGAAACAAATAATACCGAGGATGGGGCTGAACAAACTAATATTTCCAAAACTAGCGAGCAAGAATTAGCTTCTTGGGGTAGGTACAATATTGTAGACTCCTTAAATTTTAAGCTTTAATATTTTTAATTGCACAATTTTAAATAATTTTATGATTTTCATTTAATTTTTTTCAATTTTTTAATTTCTAAAATGTTTTCGATATCAATTCAAAATTGTTTTTTTTATCATTCACTTTTTTTTATTTAATGCAAAGGAAGTTATAATCTCGATTAACAGTTTCACTTTTTATTCTATAATTTATTTTATAATTTATTAAAAAAAAATTTATTTTAAAATTAATGGTTTTAATTTTTTTTTTTTTTTTCGCTACCAGAAGTTGTCAAAGAAGATCTACCAAATGACTCGTTAAATAATGAAGTTGCTGCTCCCCAACCAGGTATTATATAATTTTAAATCAAAATTTTTTTTTTTTCATTTCATTTTTATAATTTAGAACTTTATTAGCTAATTTTTTTTTTTTTTTTTTTTTTACAGAAACAACCAATATTACACCTACTCCTAAACCTGTACGTGAAGAACCGGAAAAAATAAAAAAATGGAGAGAAGAGCAAAAAAGACGTTTAGAAGAGAAAGGTGTGTTGAGATTAAAAATAATTTTTTAAAAGTTTTTTTTATATTTTAAATTAATTTTCATGCATAAAATAAATTGAATTTTCTTTTTTTTTTATTTAAAGATGCCAACGAAGAAAAGAAAAAAGAAGAATGGCGGTTGGCTGCTAAAAAAGAATTAGAAGAATGGTATCGTCATCATGAAGATTTAATTACAAAAACAAAAGCGGCAAACAGGTAAGAATTTATTTATTTATACATATTTACATGACTTATTTTATTAGACTATCCATCTGTGTTTTATATTAACAAATTTTAAAATTATTTTTAATGCAATCTCAGGGAATCTGCTATGTAAGTAAAAAAAATAAATACTTCAAAAATAAGCTTTCGAAAAAAAAAAAAAAAAAAAAAATTTTATTCGAAACGTATATATAAAATAATTAAGATAAAAAAAAAAAACAAATTTTTTAGGAATGCTGAAAAAGAATTTGTTGCCGATATTGATGCAATACAACCAGGCACTGAATGGGAGAGAATATCTAAATTGTGCGATTTTAATCCTAAATCAAGCAAAAGTAGCAAAGATGTTTCTAGAATGCGTTCAATCATTCTTCAATTGAAACAAAATCCTAAAAAGTAATTTTTACAATGCAATTATTTATCTTCGTTTATGAAAAACTTATACTACTACATCATCCCATAATATTATAATTATAATTTTATATATACATATATATATATATACTTACACTTATTCCATTTCAAACTTATATACTCTTCATACTTACAGTGATATTTGCTTAATTAAAATAGTTTTAAGATCCCATAGTGGCAATTCCTTAGAGTAATTATGTATGTAAACTTTATTAATTTATGATAAATTTCATAAATAAAAAAAAAATTTTAAGATTAGTTTTGTCATTTTTTTTCATATATTTTTTAAAAAACTTTAATCTTATTTTAATATGTACAAGTTTTTAATTTAAAAAAAAAAAAGTCAACTTTTAAAAAGGAACAACAACAATTTGTTAAGGTATGAAATTTTTTTTTTCATAATTATTAATGTAATCAATTTTTTTTTCAACAAATTTTATATCGTTTAATCTTTCAAACGTATTTAATTCGCATTCGGAATTGGATTTCGGACAATCTAAACTTGAATTTTTCGTTAGAGAATCTAATGAATTTAATAAATTATTTCTTAATCGAGAATCGGAAAAATTTATATTTTCATCTTCTTGTGTGATGTTATTTTCGGTCAAATTATCATCATCCATTGAGTTTTTTTCATTTTCTTCTGAATTGAAATTTGCACAGCATCCGCTCGATTTCAATATGGGTTGTGTTACATTATCGGTGTCGCAAATGGCATCTTTTTTTTTTTGCCGACATTCATTTACATCCGTTTCGATTGATTTATTCGTGTTTGAAGGTAAGGTTTGTCTTAGACAAGTTAAATTTTGTAATATCGATGTCAATTCCAAATCTATATTATTTTCAAGTTCTAAATTTAAATTTAACGGTTTGCAACAACGACTTCTTTTCATTGATTTCGGAGTATTGTTCCAATTTAATTTAATCTTATCTAAATTTTTTTGTCGATTTTCATTTAAATTTTCCTGAAAAATTTTATAATTAGGCTTTATATATGTATAACACAAAAATTTAAATTAACATAATAATACTTACTTCTTTTTCTGATGGTGTAGAATAGAATAAATTTCTTTTTTTACTTCTTAACACACCCTCATTAATATAAGGGGTTAAAATTTCTGTACTAGTAGGACTTGATATTTTTTCATCAGAAGAATTAGTACACAATTTGAAATAATCTTTTTGAGGGATTAAAGCTTTTAAATTGCATGAAGTATTAAAATCATTATCTATAAAAAAAACAAAAAATTGTAATTTTTCATTATTATTATTAAATTAAATTTCCCAATTTTCTTTTTTTAAATCGTACCTGTTAATTGTGTCTTCATATTTTCATTATAAGCTAATTCGAATAAATTTAAAGACAATTCCGACACAGTTTGTAATAAGTATTCTCCTCTTTTCAATGCTCTTTCCAACACTTTATCATCATCATTTTTTTTTAATAATTTTAAAATGCCCTCACATTCTTGTATACCTAAAATAAGTTATAAGTAAATTATGTTTTTATCTTTTTTTTTTTTTCCTTAAAATTTTTTTTTTTTCATGTAAATCTTACTTAATTGAACGCAATGAATTAATTTCTCTGTTCCTTCAGGAATGTCACTATCATCCTTTAGGCTTGTCTTAACAGTTTTTAATAATTTTCTCGAGTATCTGACAATTTTATATAGTACAGTAGTAGCATTTATCGAATCATATTCATTTTTTAAATTTTCAATTTGACATCGTATTTGTTTGACTACAACCTAAAATTTAAAAAAAATTTTAAAAGACTACAAAGTTATATGAAAATGTTTAAAAATTTTAAAATAGGACATAAAATAAAAAATACTTCGCAAAAACTGGCTGGATCTATGATAGAATCAATTAAAATTTTTAATTCTGTTAATTCTGTTAACCAAAAATCAATCAAGTACTGAAAGTTTGATTTACTATTCGGGTTGCAATCAATATATAATTCAGTTAAACATGGAATAAGTTCAGTTTCTAATGTTTCCAAACAAGTAAGACAACTCAGAATCCTTAAATTTCCTACAAGAGACAATAATTTATTTAATTATAAAGACTGAAAAAGTAAGATGTTTAAACGTTTCAAAAAATAAATAAATAAATAAACACATACTGTTAATATTGTTAGAGCAGGAAATGGTAAAAAAACCAATTTGCATTATTTTATCCATTTGTAAATCGAATTCGGACACTAAATTATTTAAATCATCCATTGTTTTATTATTATTGAACATTTCCGTTTTACATTTTTCAATTAGGTTTTTTAACGGGCAATTTATTCCAGAAAAAACATCCAAAACTAAATACAATACAGCTGTGTTGACTTGTCTTTCCACGTTGCAAATGGATTCTCCAATCGATAAAGCATTCAGTTTGATTTTATTTATGTCTTTTTGAACAAAACTTTCGTTTAAGTCTTTAAAATCTTGTAACACCTGTTTTTAAATTTTTTTAAATTGTTAGATAAATTTTCAAATTTACTACTTTATACAAAAGTATGTTTACCTTTGAACAACTATTCATAATAACAGAATGATAAATTTCAGATTTTGTGACGTGAGCAATCGACATAGCATAACATAAAATCTCATCGATTATCGGTTTTACTAATTTTATAGTTTCTTCTGCATTTTCAATGTAACTTTTTAAATCGAGAAAATTTTCCGATAAGTTATTGAATTTTTTTATGCAAAAATTCATTAAATTTAAAAACTCTTGATCGCAATTCTCAGTTTCTTTTTTTTCATCATTAAAAACAACTTTTGATAATTTATTGAAACACTGATTTAATAATTTCAGAGAAAATTTTGCATTAAATGAATTGTTTACTTCGATCATTTTCAATAAGAAAGGTAATATCTTGCAAATTTGACTTAAACAAAGAGCGATTAAATTTTTTTGACTGTTTACAAAAGTCAGATACCAATATTTTTGTAAGATGTGAATTGTCGCAACAATACTATCAAACAATGCTGAAAAATTGTTACATTCTATTTTTTGGTTATTTCTTTCCATGGTTTCCATTTGATAACCAATATCAGAACATAATTTAAGGTAAATTTCAATAATTAAAATTCCACATCCTTTGGTTCCCAATAATTTTAAAACAGATGACATAAATGTTTTTATGTTGCCAGAATGTTTTTGAAATTCATCTGGAGAAACGGCTACATTAGCATTCCATTCGAATCTGCTAAAAATTCTTTCTGTTTTTTCCTTTAATATTTTATTGTTTTCATTATCGTCAACATTTATAAAAGAAGAAACAAAAACTTTGTGAATATCTGCGACTATGTTATTTATTTCTTCAACACAATTTATTTTCTTTTCCCTTGTTGCCAAGGTGGAATCCAGTAATTGAATCTAGGATTCAAATTATAAAATTACAATATTTTTAACGGTAAAAAAAAAAAAAAAAATTAATTTTTTTGAAAATTTTTTTTTTATTCGATACTCTTAATAATTTAAAATACTTACAGAACGTTAAGTACAAGCAAAAATGTAAATAAAAAGTTAATATATTTGTGTTTAAAATATAATTTTCGTGGATTGTACGGCACGAATAGTTAATTCATACATAATTTAAAATAAAAATAAAATCGAAATGATTTTACTTACTTTTTCAATCAAATTTGTAATAAATGGAGTAAGTTCTTTAATGTTTATTAGTTTTTCCATATTTAACTCGTATACTTTTATGTAATATTAATAGAAACAAATATATATTTAAACTTTTTTTGTCATAAATTAATATTATTATATTTGCGCTAGTAATTATATTTAAAAACAAAACAAATTTTAGTCATTAAGTGAAAAAAAAGTGGGTGTTCCCGCTTTTTCAACCGTTAACGCTAAACAAACGGTAGTTTATATAATATCGTCTGCTTATAGAGTTAAAAACAATTAAATTTAGCTGGGGTTAGTAAGAGTGGTAACATTGGCTACTATAGTTTTAAGAGAAATTTTGTTCTGCTCCTTGAGTAAATTCAGCATGGAATTTAACTATTATTTCACAATTTCGAATTATTTTTAGCTGCCAAGTAAAATAGAATTTTATGATTTAACATCTGTAACAAAGGTATTTATAAAATAATATATAATCGTCGTAATTAAGTAAAAAATTTCGTTTCATTCTTATATTATGCAGGGTGTAGTAAAATTAATTTAGGAAAAATGATAATAATATAATTTTGCTGATAACATGAAAAAAAATATTTGAAATATTATGTTTTACGGCCTGCAGATAAAAATAATATATTTTTCAAATAATTTTGTTTTTAGTTATAATATATATATAAAATCTCTTAATTCATTATGAAGTATTATGAAAATTCTACTGTTTTTCATTATACTTGGGAACAGGTTGCTCAAGGATTTTGGAAAAGATATCCGAATCCTCAAAGGTAAATTTTCAATTTGATTTCTAATGTATTCTCATATTTTTGGCTGAATGAAAAATATTTAATTTTAGTTCTCACGTTTTGACGGAAGATACTATTCAGAGAGAAGTGAAAGATGGTAAACTTTATTCGAAAAGGATATTGACAAAAACAAATAGAGTTCCAAAATGGGGTGAAAGATTTATTAGTACTAGGGTAGTTAAAATAATTGAAGAATCAATAGTTGACCCAAATGAAAAGTTGTTAGTGACTTATACAAGAAACATTGGATTAGCAAGGATAATGGAAAGTATATTTTATTATCTTTATTTGTTTTATAACCTAAAAATATTTTTTGCGAAAATTACTGTGTGTGTGTGTGTATTTGTAAGTATTTCTTCATGGTTTTAAACATCCAGGTTTCTACCTGAGTTTGTAGGAATAGAAAAATAAATTTTAGTGGTGATTTCTGTTAAATTTTTTTTGTTGAAAAATGTGATCTTAGTGTACTACTTAAATTTTTGATAATTTTCTTCAAATTTTTTTTGTAACAAATATGTATGTGTGGTTTCATAGTGACCTAATTAATTTTTATTTTTTATATTCTGGTTATTTCCAATTTCAAAATTGCATTTTAAATCTTTTTCTACTTCTTTTGCAAATTTGTTTTTCTCTGAAAATCTGATTCAGATTTTTTAAAAAGTTATTAACAGTTATTTATAAGTAATTTATTAGTAATAATGATGATAATGTAATATTGTTGCAATTTAAGTTAGGATTGTTCACTTGGAAATTGCTCATTTTCATTATGCAATTTTTTAAATTTAATTGAATTTCTAATTTTTCTAATTTGAATATTAAATTTTTATGTAATTTACATGATTTGATGTAAATGTTCGTTGATTACATTTTTCTTTACGAAATTTTTTATAATAATTTTTCATGAACTTTAAAATTTTAAAAAAATAATTATTTGTATGTATTTTATATTTCAGAGTGTGGTTGAGAAAGTTACTTATAAGACAAGTCAAGAAAATTCTAATTGGACTGTTGCTTATCGCTCTGCTTGGATTGATTCTCAAGTGTTTGGATTTAGAAAAGCAATAATTGCTTTCGGGTTGGAGAGGTTTCGTAGAAACTGTCAAAAAATGATAACAGGATTTAATTATGTTCTTTCCGGAATGTTTCCACAAAATGCTTCTACAGTTACAATTGAAGAAAATTCTAATATCGCATCAAAAACTGAAAAGCTTAGAGATGTTGCAAAAACTGCATCAGATTTGGCTAAATCTAAAGCTAATTCAATATTTGTCTCATGTGAGCCTAGAACAAAACTGTAATTTTCCTAAATCTTATATTACTATTATAATTCCTCAGGTAACTTTTTTTTTTTTTTTTTTTTTTTTTTTTTTTTTTTTTTTTTTGTTAATAGATTATTATAAAAATTAACTATTAGTGTATAAGTAAACTTACCGAGAGTAAAAGTAGTATGTGTATATGATTTACCGAAATGTGTTCAGTTATTTTTAAGTAATTAATATGTAATGAAATTAAGCAGTTATAAAAGAATGCATTTACAATAAGAATTATTACACTTAATTATTTAGAATATTTATAAAAATATGAGAAAAAAAGGGAAAATTAGAATACCCCGTAGCATTATAATATCATGTCAAATTTTTTTTTCTTTAATTTTAAAATAAAAATTATTTAAATAAATAAATTGTAAATAAATATGGAAAGGAGTAAGATTTTTAAATGAAGAACATTATTCAAAGATTACTGTATTGTTTATAGAAGTAATTCCTTCTAGAAGTATCAATAGATAGTTAAAGCATGGATTTAAATTGTTGTACAGTTACAGAATACAAAAACCCAATTAAAGGTTAAAGGTCAGGTTTTTAAAACAGTAGGAAAGTTTTTTTAAAAAAGAATTTTATGCTTTTTTTTTTGACAGACTGTTATTTTATATCTGAAAGCCTCTGGTGAATTTTTAATCTAAGAAAATGGATATGCAGGTCATAGAAATTTTATCAACTTGAAAAAAAAATACTATAATTTTTATTTTTAAGAGGCGTAGTAATAATTAAATTTGTTAAGCGATCAGTTAGAGTTTTTACATTTGATGCAAAAAATTTAGAGGAGATATATATATATATATAAAATCTTTTTTGGTTTTTGAAAATATTAATAAATTTGAAAAGAAAGCTACTAATTAATAACAAAATATGGCGGAGCAAATTTCATTTGTCTGTAAGAGGGATTAGAGATTAGAAACGGTTTTAAATTTTCAGATGAAGAATATTTTTATCTCTTATATATTTGCTTAAAAGGAAAATTTTTGCGGTTCTCTAAGGTTTTATAATTAAGGTTTATGAGTAATACGGCTTTTGCGCTTAATTTTTAAATTTGAGCAAAAATCTTTTCGAGTCGGTTATGAATTAACGGTTTTTTTTGCTTTAATTCAAACCTTTTTTTTTTTTAAAACTAGTGATTTTACTCTCTTAACGTTTTTTTATCCTTTTTAATTTTGTGATGTAATTTATTCTCTTTTTTTCTTAAAGTGGTTGAAAAAAATCAATTAAAAATCAGTTTACAATTGGTAAGGACTTGATTTCAAAAAAAAAAATTTTTATTTGTCTAATTTTAGTACTATATTCAGACAAAAAAAAAAACTCATGATGGTTTTAGATAAACGATGGTGACTTTTAGATTGTTTAATTTTAATATCAATATTTTACTAATTACCGAAAAATATGTAAAAAATTCTTATTTTTGCTTAGAAAACAGTTGAACTTTGATATTTATGCCATTATTTCTTTTGTTCGAGAAGTAATTTTTATATTATGTGTATATATAACTGACTTTTAACTTATAAAACCAATAATAAAAATTATAAAATATTTAAAAGATTATAAAATAAATGTTGTAGGGTTTAATAGATGGGTTAAATTTTTTTAAAACAAATTATTCGCTTTTTACTGAACAATTAAAAAATTATCATTTATTGTTAAAATCGGTAGAAAAATTTAATTACATTTTTTTTTTTAAAATTTTCTGTAAATTTAAATAAAAAAAAAAAGTAAATTTTTCAGATGTATTTTCATGAGTTTCAATATAAAGGAATGAAGATTTAAATGGATAACAATTAGACCTTACATTCCAACTGAATAGTTATGAATATACTGCACTGTTTTCATCTAGTGATTCTTCCTTTTTATTGTTCATCTCCAGTTCATCTTCAGTAAGTTCAAACTTATGTTTTGGCATGAATTGCAACCAATTAAACATTCTACAAAATTGTTAAGAAAAATTTTAAAGATAAATATATAAATTTTATTAAAGAATCATAAAAAAAATTTAATTACAAGTTGAATTTCGAGTAATTTATTATGATGATAAGAAAAAAAAAAAAAAAAAAGAAGAAGAAATTTTAAATTTTAAAATTTTCAAAAGGATACTGTTGACTCTCCATTTCGACAGAAATAATATTTGAAAAAATTTTTTTTCTTCTAAATTCTTTTAATTCGTTGCATACTTCCTCCCATGTAAGAGGATGGTGCATGCCATCACTTCCAAATTTTTTATTATATTTATCATAATGAACATCTTCTAAAACTAAACCTAAACCTGGAGCCATTGGTAGAGATACTTTCTCGTTTGTCCATATTTTAGATTGTATGGCTTCAGAAGCGAAACCTTTCATAACTGCTATTGTGTAACCCACCATTTTTCTTATTTGATGCAACATAAAACTTTGACCTTTAACTTTTAGAGTAATAAATTCTTCTTCATTTTCTAAAAAAGGTTCCTCCGCTTCAAAACTCATAATATATCTTTTAGCACTTGGATCTCTTCCATCCCTATTACAATAAAGTATAGAATTACAAATTTCACTTAGTGTACAAACATTTAGCATTAAATTTAGTATACAATTAGAGTATTAAATTTCTAAATTAGTACAGTATAATTTTAATGTAAAACTACCAAAATTTTTTTTTACTTGTAAGTGTGCATGGTAATTTAACTCTTTTTTTTGCGACAGAAATCCCAATGAACTTTTAACAGTAGTTATATAAATTTTAATACTTACTTTTTCGAAGTGAAATTATGAAAAGGATGAGTGCCCAAATATTGGCTCAAAATTTCATTTGTTTTTTGAATAGTTAATTTATCAATTCTGTAATTTTTCGGATATTCATCATGAAATTCAGGCGCCAGAGCAAATGTTGGTAATGTATATGAATAAGTTCTAGCAGTGCATTGATTTTTACAATTAAAACCTTTAGTTACTCTTTTTATACTGAACACTCTGATGTCTTCCGGTAAAAACATATTTATTTTTTCAACTTGAAAGTTTTCGGCTGCAAAAATTAAAAATTTTGTTTTTGATTTTAAAAATTTATTTTGCAAATTTACATTTATTCTAAAAATACCTATTTTGAATGAGACTACTTGTTTGGCAGCTGATACACCTTTATCTGTTCTAGCTGCTCTTTGAAAATGTATTAATGGCAGATTATCGATTGCTTCGGAAGGAATTAAATTTGCTTTTACCAAAGCATTAAGAAGTTCATATTCGATTGTTTTAAAATCCAAATTTTTTTGCATTCCATGATAATTGGAGCCATTGTAAGCCATTAAAAGTGCTACATTTCTTTTTCTGATTTTTAATTTTTGATCATTTAAATCATTTTCTATATTTTCGGTACAAAGTCTTTTACTTTGCGGTTCATAATCAGTTATTTTTGTTAATTCTTCTTCCATTCCAGATTTTTCTTTTAGTTTTCTTACATTAATAAAAGCTAAAAATTAAAAACAAATGAAATGAGTATATATATATGTAATTTAGAAAAATTAACATTTATTATAAATACTATTTATGTTTAAAAATTTTTTAATTTAAAAAAAATCCTCGATTTATGCAACTTTTTTTTATAATTCATTACCTAATTTCAGGTATTTCTGTGCTTTGTTTAAAATAAGTTTAAAATTTTTTATACTTGGAAGAAGCTTAGCCATACTATAATAAATTTTTCAACCACATTTACATCGTAATATAAATGTTATGAAAACAATTTTTTGATAGTTTAAATGAATAAACAGAATATTAAAAATAAGATTTACGAAAATCTAATCCATAATAAACGAGAATCATTTAAAATTATGTAAAAAAAATAATAAACTGTCGCATGTTACTGAAATAAATCAACAGAATAGATTGCAATAAAAATTTCTTATAAATAATTAATAATCATTTTTTTTAAATTTAAATTAACTTTTATTTAATATTTGTAATAAAAAAAAATAAATAATAAATAATAAAATAAAATCATGAATTTTTTTAGAATTAAATGATTTCAATTTAATATATAAAATAATTTTCTTACTCTACGGAATATTGTTGGTTTTCAATGGTGGTTGTTCTGGTTTATATAGAATCAACAATTAAGACTAATTTACCAAGTTTTAGACAAATTTATCATTTATTATGTCTCTTACTTATTATTATTATTATTATTATTTTTTTAAAAAATAATTTACCATGATTTGAATAAGTGATTTTCTTTATACAGGTTTAAAACAATTAAATTGTTAATTTTTTTTTTTAAATTAATTATAAATATGCATATACGCAAAACCAATATATATATATAGTTAATAATTTTTTTTTTAAATGGAAAAAAAAAATAATAATTTTTCATTAAGTCGTTAGTGTTACTTTCGAAAACGGTTAAATTTCAGGAGCTTTTGGAAAAGCTAACAGATCTTATGAGTATGATTTTTTTTTTTTATTCATTTATCTTAAAACTATTCGGTTAGGTTTTGTTTATTAAATTTTTAAATTAAAACATTATCTGCGTGTTTATTTGAACTGTCATTATTATTATTTTTATTGACTTTTGTATTAATTTGAAACTATATTGATTTCGATTAATTAAAATACCTTTCAGGTCAAGGTAAATCAGGTTTCAAATTTTTTTTTTTTTTAGGTAAAATTTTTTAAACAGAAACAGTACTATTGATTTTCTTACAATGGACATTAATGATATTTATGAAAGTTCCAAACCATTAGTGATTAATTCATGCGAGTTCAATCATCAAATTGATAATATAATATATTCAGATAAAATAAAAAATGAAATGAAAGGTGATACATCTAGTACTACCAACATCATTGTTACAAAATATGCAGATTCTAATGGTGATATTATAAATGTCGAACCATCATTAAATCATTTAGATAGTAAAGAAAAAGTTATCGAAGTCCAACTGTTATCTACAAATTTACATCACAAAACTAATTTATCAGCTTTGCTTAATGGAACTCTTGAAAAAAAAAATATCAAACACAAGGTTGTCGAAGATGATGATATAAATAAATTTTCTCAAAATAATATTAAAAATATTAGTAGGAATAGTGATGAAAATAATTATAAACAAGATTTAAACAAAAATAATAATTTAACTTGCAAACCTGAATTAAATTTAGAAGAAACTGTATTGTGTGGAGAATGTAATAAACAATTTGCTTCAAGAACATTATTGAAAAAACATTTGTCAAATTGCAAGGTTCATTCATTAGGAGCTGCTTTATGTTCAAAGTGCGGTAAACATTTTTCATCGAATTATAATTTAAAAAGGCACATGACTTCTTGTAAACTTTGTCCCGACAATGAGAAAAGTCCCAGGTACATGTGTCAATGTGGAAGAACTTATTCTCAGGAATGGGACATGAAAAAGCATAAATTAAAATGTAAAGATGGTAAAAAAAAATGTAAACATTGTTTAATATCAAATTGTAATTTGTTATTTTATCACAAAGCTCAACTTATTGCGCATATGAAAAAAGATCACAACATGATTATTCAAGATCCGAAAATATTAAATTTTAATTCATTCGATGAGTTTTTAATATGGAAAGAAAAAGAAGAAGAAGAAACATTTACATATTATTCAAAACAAACCGGTTCAAACGTGAGTGGAGTTTCTGTTAATACTTATTATGTTTGTCAACATGATGGAAGTGACAGGACTCATACATCGACACCTAGGAAAACGGAAAGAAGAAACAAAAAGGGGAGAATTAAAACTGGAAGGTTATGTTGGTCTCAAATGAATGTCAAACAATTTAAAGATGGAACTGTTAAGGTTACTTATTTCCCTTCTCATACTCATCCTGTTAGTATTGCTGACACAGAACATCATCCACTACCATCTTCGATTACGATGGAAATCAAAAGAAGATTTTCAGAGATTTCAAAATTAGGTGAGACTGAAGAGTTTTTGCAAGATGAAAATCATGATTTGAGAAAGGGTAGAAGAAGAAAATATGGCATGTCAATTAGGACATTAAGAGCTCTTGCGAGGAAAAATAGAAGTTTATTTAGGATAACGGCAGAAGCAGTGCAGAAACCGGATGGGATAAAAAATTCATTTGATTCGAGGCAAAATTTTCAATTTCCTTGTTCCAAAGAAATCACTTCTGCGAATAATAATAATAATTTACAAGTAATTAGTCCGGAAAATGAAGAAAATATCGACGATCCTGATGCCATTCAAATATTTAATGTTCCTAGTGAAAATGAAACGAGAAATGTTAACGATGAACTTTTACAAGACTGTATTAATTATTTAAATGATGTTAAGGCACATCTTTTGTCGGGAAAATTGCAACATTCTGTCGTGACTCAAATTAAAGAATCTCTAAAAAACCTTTGTGATATTTGGAAAAATGATACGACCGGAGATTCGCAATTGGAAACTGTTAAAAATGAAAACCTTCCAGATTGTCAGGAAGTCATGATGTACAGACCTCAGTCACCGTTACCAGTCACCGAAATTTTTCCCCTGCAAGATGAAGTCAATACAAGTGTCGAAGTTAATGATTTTAAACATTTGGATACGTCCGAAAAGGCGGTTTATCAAATAATTGCTGTTGATAATGAAGAAAAACAATCTAACGATTATGAATATCATAACACTGTAGAAATGATGGGACCCAGAGAATTTATTATAATAGCCGCCGACAATACTCAATTATTTCAAAGCGTCGATCCTAACATTCAATTTAATTTAAATTAAATTTGGAAAAAAAAATTCCTATTATAAAACTTTAGGCGTAATTATATTACTAAACTCCCGTTAAATATGTATTATTAGTAAATTATACAAAAAAAAAAAAAAAAACAAATATTAAAAATATTGAATATCTAATTTTTTTTTGCTTTTTTTTGCTTCGGCATTATTCTTAACATTTTTATCACGGCTAACAATTTTCTAATTTATTAGAAAATTTTTAGAAATTCTTCTTAAATATTCATCCCCTTAATGCAACCCTTTAATAATTTTTTCTGGTTAAAATTTAAATAAAAAAATCTAGTCTATGTAAAAATTATTTATTATGTATATAGATAAAAATAAACAAATGCTTTAAACAAAATCAAAAAAATAAAAAAAATAAAGATTTAAAAAAAAAAAAACAAAATACGACTACGGATTTTCCTTGATACACAAAAGAGCTTAGTTTTCAGGAGTTTCCTCATCATCTTCATTTACTTCTTCTTCGTCACCCTCGCCCTCTTCACAATCTTCATCATCATCTACCGCTGCTTCTTGATACTGTTGATATTCTGAAACCAAATCCGATAAATTTTCTTCCGCTTCACTGAATTCCATTTCGTCCATACCTTCTCCGGTATACCTAAAAAAAATTTTAAAATTTATTATTATTGATTTTAATTCATTTTTATAATTTATTTTGTTGTATCGTACGTGTGTGACTCACCAGTGAAGAAAAGCTTTTCTTTTAAACATGGCAGAAAATTGTTCAGATACCCTCTTGAAAAGTTCTTGAATTGAGGTAGAATTTCCAATAAAAGTTGCAGACATTTTCAATCCACGTGGAGGGATATCACATACAGCTGTCTTAACATTATTTGGTATCCATTCCACAAAATAGCTACTATTTTTATTTTGAATATTAAGCATTTGTTCGTCGACTTCCTATAATTAATTAATATCGATTAATATTTTTCTGTTAAAAATTCAGTTTGTTACCAATCGTCAACACGTACTTTCATAGACATTCTTCCTCTAAATATAGCAGCAACGGTTAAATAACGTCCGTGTCTGGGATCGCAAGCAGCCATCATGTTCTTTGCGTCAAACATTTGCTGAGTTAATTCGGGAACAGTTAGTGCACGATATTGTTGACAACCTCTGGAAGTTAATGGTGCAAAACCAGGCATAAAAAAGTGTAACCTTGGAAATGGCACCATATTTACGGCGAGCTTACGCAAATCAGCGTTTAATTGTCCTGGAAACCTGTAAAAGAATAATTTTTGTTAACTTCATGTAAAGTTCTACTTAGAGAGGGTAGAAATAATTGATTTATTTTTTAATTACCTTAAACAAGTTGTTACACCTGACATGGTGGAAGATACAAGATGATTAAGATCTCCATAAGTTGGAGTAATTTTTAATGTTCTGTAACAAATGTCGTACAACGCTTCATTATCGATACAATAGGTTTCATCGGTGTGCTCTACTAATTGATGAATGGAAAGTGTTGCATTATATGGTTCTACCACTGTATCAGACACCTAATAATCACAATTATCTTTCATTAACAAAAAAATCCGTTTTATTTTAATCGTACAAATATCAAGTACCTTTGGTGAAGGGACGACACTGAAAGTGTTCATGATTCTATCCGGGTATTCTTCTCTTATTTTCGATATTAATAAAGTACCGAGTCCCGATCCGGTACCACCACCGAGAGAATGAGTTAGTTGAAATCCTTGAAGACAATCACATCCCTCTGCTTCTTTTCTAACGACATCCATAACCGAATCGACTAATTCGGCTCCTTCGGTGTAATGTCCTTTTGCCCAGTTATTACCTGCTCCACTATGACCAAAAACAAAATTATCCGGCCTGAAAATTTGACCGAACAAGCCTGAACGTACGGAATCCATTGTACCAGGCTCTAAGTCAATAAGAATAGCTCTGGGGTACGTATTTTCCACCGGCTGCTTCATTGTAATAAACACTTATTTCTTTCAAGTTGCAGCTCGGAATCTCCTTCGTACCGGCCATATAGATCTATCCCATGTTCATCCGAGATAACCTCCCAAAACTAAAATATATATATAATCCATTTAGAATTTGTGTACTACAATCATTAATTTAAATTTTTTTCAGATAATTTTTTTTAAAAGTTATTTTTGTAGTTATGAAAACATTACGTGAAAAATTGCCGTAGAGATGTGAAATGATAAAATTTAAGAATGGGAACAAAGAATTTTATGCAAATTGAAATGCTGGATAAAATGTCATTGTTATACAAATAAGTATTTTCATCCATGTTGGAAACACAAACAATTTAGGAACAACGGTAAAACATTTTCAAACTTTTTTTTTTTTTTTTTTAAGATGTAAAACTTAACTATCTAATTATTATTACCTTTGCTCCAATTTGATTACCACATTGACCTGCCTGAAGATGAACAATTTCTCGCATTTTAAATTTTAAATTTTAAATTTTATCAAAATTCAATTAATTCCTAACGAAACAAAATCCGTATCAAAATTTATTACCAAAAAAGTTTTAACGTTTTTCATTATTTATTCATCCGCCTAATTATCAAATGAGTTAATTATGTACAAATCCATTTTAAAAAAGTGTAATTTTCCGTTTAAAAAGTAAAATAAATTACGAAAATTTTACTTATGACAATAATTTTATAAAAAATATGAAAATTTTTAAAATTTTTAAAAAAATATTTGGTTCTTTTTTTATTTGCGGATTGATTTGGTGATAAAGCCGAATGTAATTGGTCGGGTAAACAATAGACTTCAAATGTTATTTTAAATTAATAGAAATATTTCGAACAAATATTTTCATTTTTTAAAGTAAAATACACTCGTTAATTTAAATACTTCCTAAAACTTCAATTCAATTCGAAAAAAAAAAATAAAACTCAAAGTTAGAAAAAATAATTATTTGTAAATTAATTGAAATTTTATTAATTTTAATTTTGTATTACACTTCCGTACTTCTTTTTCGTTTTAATTTTCCACACAAAGCCTTTTTTTACTTTATTTTAAATTATGATAAAACTTAGTTTAGAATATTTTATGCTTCTAAGAAAAACTTCATAAAATTTTAACATTTATATTTAAAATTTTGGATTTTTATAAAAATAGATATATTTTCGGTTAAAGGCTGGTACGGTATGAGCAACTTTTGAATGATTTTAAATGGAGTTTTTATAAAAAATGTATTTCATAAAAAGACCATATTTTTTTTTAAGTTTTAATTATTGGCATGAAGTTTATTATATGATTTGCAAAAAAAATTTTAAATATTTTATCACAATGAAATTGCTTCAAATAAAACAGTGCCTGTAAATTATTCAATAGCGGAATTTGCTGAAATTAAGTTTGAATTGCAGGCGTAATCGAACGATGCTATTGTTTAACCTCAAGTTCAAATTTGCTATGTGTTACTAAATTAAGCCGTTGCTTATATTCACCACTTATTTATATACCTGTAAAACTAAAACTTTTAACTTTTATTAAGTTTTAATAAGTATTGTAAGTACTCATTTAAATTATGTATTTTTCTAAAAAAAATATTGATTATCTAATAATTTATTCTTTGTTGCTTTTATTTACATTTTTTAATAATTTTAAATAAATTTGATTTGGCATGGTTCTTTTTTTTTTTTTTTTTAATCCAATGAAGTACTTAAACAAATATATTTTAAATGAAATCGGTTTTATAATATCATAGATAGATAGATAACTCTACGCTGATAAGTTTATCAATTTAAAGTAATATTTGCTGTTGATTGCATTACACGTAAGGTACTAAATCTTTATTAAAATTAAATTATTGAGGAAATTGGTATATCTTTAGGTAGCAAGTGTAACTTGATTGGTTAAATATTTTATTCAAGTATTAAGTAGTTGTATAATTATTAATTTTGTTTTCAGACTCAAAAATGAAATCTGCTGCTGCGCTTAAGAAACTGAGAGCTTTAATGAAAAATCTTACTTATGTAAATGAACCACTAAATGCTTACATAGTTCCAGAAACTGACTCCCATTCAGTGTGTAATTATTAATTAAAACTATTTCATTTATGTTTTAAAATTTGTATTGTTATTTACATTAATTTTTCTTGTTACAGAGTGAATATTTGGCAGAATGTGATAAAAGAAGATCATTTATTTCTGGCTTTACTGGCTCATACGGCACTGCCATTATAACAGATAAACATGCTTGTTTATGGACGGATGGACGTTATTTTATTCAAGCCAGCAAAGAATTAGATAGTGAATATTGGACATTAATGAAAGAAGGTAATCAAAAATTAACTATGTTAAGTGTTTTAAAACATTAAAGATAAACATAAACCTAATTAATAGATCTGTTTTAGGTACTCCATCTACTCCTAGTCAAGAAATTTGGTTGGTTCAAAATTTACCAGAAGGCAGCAGAGTTGGAGTTGATCCTAAATACATGCAATATGATAAATGGATTATACTACAAACAGAATTGGAATCTTCAGGACTTAACCTTGTGCCTGTTAGTACGAATCTTATCGATGTCATTTGGGAAAACAAACCTGAACCCCCCAATTCAATTATTGAACCCCTGCCTTTTAAGTACAGCGGTAAGATAACTTACAAATTTAATATGGAATAACATAAAACTATCAGTCACTGCAATTTAAAACTTATTATAAATAATTTTTTTTAATTTTTTTAGGAAAAACTTCCAAAACGAAAATAAATGAAGTAAGAGCTATAATGAAAGAGAAAAAAGCTAAAATTCTAGTTATTACTGCACTGGATGAAATAGCATGTAAAATATTATTAAACTATTTATTTTAATTTACTAATAATAATATGAAATTTTAAAATAACATTTGTAAAATTCTTTTAGGGTTGTTAAATTTAAGAGGCTCAGACATTGAATATAATCCCGTTTTCTTTTCGTATGCTATTGTAACAATGAATACAACATATTTGTTCATTGATAATTCGAAAATAACCTCTTCAGTGATGAAACAATTTAAAACAGAAGATGTCGATATTAATATTCAACCTTATGAAAAAATTCAAGATGTTTTAATTCAGTTCATTGAAAAAGAACAAGGAAGAATTTGGATTAGTCATAACTCAAATTATGATTTGGTGTCGTTAATACCTGAAAAAAGAAGATTCACACAAATATGTCCTGTAGCTCCTTTAAAAGCTATAAAAAATAATACTGAAATTCAAGGTAGTATTGACTAGAATAAAAAAAAAAAAAAAAAAAAATTTTTTTATAATTAAATTAAATTTTTTTTTTTTAGGATTAATCAATTGTCACATTAGAGATGGTGCTGCTTTATGCTGTTATTTTGCTTGGTTAGAAAATAATGTGGGTAAAGAAGTTATAACAGAAGTGAGTGGAGCAGACAAGCTAGAAGAATTCAGGAAGTAAGAATCAATAATAGACAAATTTATTTTATATCGATAATAAAATTACCAATAGTAATAATTTTTTTTTTTTTTTTTTAGAAAACTTGATGATTATGTTGGACTGAGCTTTCCGACTATATCTTCTGTGGGTCCCAATGCAGCTATCACACATTATCGTCCAGAAAAAGGAACTGATTTAAACATTACAACTAATCAAATATATTTATGTGACTCCGGAGCTCAATTCAAGTAAGTTTTTTTTTTTTTTTTTTTTTTTTCTTTTTTTAATTTGAAATTTTTACTTTTTAATAATAAATAAAAAATTGATTTTATTTTTTTTAGAGATGGTACCACAGATGTTACTAGGACATTACATTTTGGAACTCCGAAAGATTTTGAAAAAGAATGTTTTACAAGAGTTTTAAAAGGTCAAATTTATTTAGCAACTTCAATTTTTCCTACCAAAATCAAGGGGAATCATTTAGATACTCTGGCAAGAAAGTACTTATGGGATGTTGGACTTGATTACATGCACGGGACGGGACACGGTATTGGAATGTATTTAAATGTACACGAAGGACCAATGGGTATATCATGGAGACCTTATCCGGATGATCCAGGATTAGAAGAAGGAATGTTTTTGTCTAACGGTAAGTAAATTTCTTTTTTAAATTTTATAAAAAAAAGACTTTTTTTTGAAAATGTTCAATGCTTGATAATTTCAGAACCCGGTTACTATCAAGATAATGAATTTGGCATAAGATTAGAAAATATTGTTAGAGTTATTCGAGCGAATCCTCCAAATAATTTTAAAAATAGAGGGTTTTTAACTTTTGAAACTGTGACAATGGTACCCATTCAGAAAAAAATGATAATTCCCGATATGCTCACAGAAAAAGAAGTGAGTATATAAATGGATATTTAAAGTTTATTTCTAACGTTGGAACTCTACCTTATTGAAAATGAAAAGAACCAATGTTTTTATTATAATATAATTTTTATTTTTTTTTTTTTTTAGATATCATATTTGAATGCTTATCATTTAGAGTGCAGGGAAAAAGTTGGACCTTTGCTTAACGAGATGGGTGAAAAAGAGGCTTTGCATTGGCTAACGAAAGAAACACAACCTATAGGTTAGCTTAATAAAAACTTATGTTATTGAAGGGGGGAAAAAAAAAAAGAAAAAATTTATTATAAATTTTTGTTTAAGATGGCTTTATAATTGTTATCAAGGTATTTGAATTACCAATGAAATTCTATAAAGTCCAAAAAATTTGCTTTCCTTGAGCCATCATTTTATTTAAAACAGAATCTAATTTACCATCATCTCCTAAAAAACCACAATTAAAAATTTTTATATTTGGAAGTTTTTCCGCTATGACAAGACTAGATTGAAGTGTCACATTCGGGCATTTATCAATGTTAATTTCAACTAAGGTCTTAGACAAAGCTCCATCGGCTATGTAAACAATTCCCAAATCGGAAATCTAAAAAAAAAAAAAAAATAATGTTTTGTAAAAGTTGTTGTGGTATTTTTTTTGTTTTTTAAAACTTTTTACAAAGTCACCTGAGTTCCCAAGATGTTTAACACAGATAAATTATTTAAATTATTTCCAATCCATTTAAGACTGATATCTGTGATTGATGAATGAGGAATATGAAGTTCTTTGAGTTTGGCACAATTCTTAGTAATTTTTTCAATCACATCATCATTTAATTCTGGACAATGAGGTATAATCAGAATTTTAAGGGAACATAAATGATTGAATAAGGATTTTAATACTAAAACATATTTAAAAATTATTAATCGAATATTATTTTGAAAAATTTGTGTGTGTGTGTGTGTGTGAAAAACATTTTTAAATTCCAAAATTACTTTTTGTGGTTATAAATCTTTTTTGCTTTCTTGCTAATGCAAGATCCAGCTTTTGAAGATGAACACATTTGTGTAAACTTTGCAATAAATCATTTGTAACTTCGCATTCGCTCAAATCTAACTCAATTATACTGGGATTTATTAATGAATTAAATGTATGCAAATCTTCAATATAACCTCTTTTACATAAAATAGTTAATATTGCTGTTTTTATTGGTATAGGAATTATACTGAGGTTGTTTTTGTGTAATTTAATAACACTCGGTTTGGCAATTTCATTTAGGCACCTGTTAAAAATTAATTTGTTTTGAATATTTTAAAATAATTTTTGTTGAATGTTTTTATGTTTGAATAGTTATTAATTCTTACAAGGAAAAAAGAGTCATTTTTTTCTGCAAAAATATTTTTCAATAAAAAGATTTTTTTTTAAAGAAAATCAAGTGATAAGGTTTTTTTCGTTAATAAGTTATGCATGAATGCTTTTTTAATTGGATTTGTGAAGTTTAACAAATTTTTATTTAATATATAATAATTGTTTTATAAATTTTGTTTATACAATGAGCGTTTAAAAATTACAGAAAAATTTGACATTGTGTAAATTTTTTATTTAATTCCATTTGAAAGTTACAGTAACTAAAAATTTAAAAAAAAAACCACAAAATTTAAAAATAAAATTGACAAATTTATCAGTAAATGAAAAACCAAAACATTAATGAAATCTGTTTACGTAAAAGCTTGCCATAAAGTTCCACGTTCTAATTTTCCCGCCAATTTTAGATATTTTAGTTACGTTCTTTGTAAGTCAAAATTTTTATTTTTCACTTAAATATTATTTAGATTGTTCCATAATATGATTTAAATATTTTAATAGTTTTAGTTAGTTTTTCTAAAACAAACAAACGTCATGATATTTTAATTAAATTAATAAAATTGTGTTTTTAGTTTTACTAAACGTCTAGACTAACGATGCAAATATGAGCAAGCAAAAAAATATTTTAAATTTTTTTAAACCCGTTGCCGTTAAAAGAAGTTCACCTGGAATTGAAGAATCAGTTAATAAGAAAATAAAATTAAATGATATTCAAGACGAAAATATAAATTCGACTCTTAAAGAAAAAGCTAGAGAAAAATTATTAGTTTTAAGCAAAAATTTTAGCATTTTGGATTGTGAAATGGGGCCAACATGGTTTTTTGCACTAGAAAACGAATTTTCAAAACCTTATTTTAAACAACTTAATCAATTTGTTTATACGGAAAGATCAAAATTTAAAGTTTATCCAACGGCCGATAATGTGTGGACATGGACTAAAATGTGTACAGTATCTGAAGTTAAAGTAGTAATACTTGGTCAAGATCCATATCATAATCCTTTTCAAGCTCATGGTCTTTGCTTTAGTGTGCCAAGAGGTATTCAACCTCCTCCTAGCCTAGTCAATATTTATAAAGAATTAAAAAATGATATAGAAGGTTTTCAAATCCCTGCACATGGAGATTTGACAGGTTGGGCTAAACAAGGAGTTTTGTTGCTTAATTCTAGTTTGACTGTTAGAGCTCACACTCCCAATTCTCATGCGGATCACGGTTGGGAAAATATAACTAATGCAGTTATTAAATACATTAGCGATAAAAAAAAAGGAATTGTTTTTCTCTTATGGGGCTCATATGCACAAAAAAAGGCTGCATGTGTTGATCAGGTAACGAACAAAATTTAATTTAAAAAAAATAATTTTATTGATAACTTTTATAACATAAAACTGTTAACATGACTAACTAATCAATTAATTAATTATTGTAGAAAAAACATCATCTTTTGAAAGCTGTTCATCCTTCTCCACTTTCAGTCAACAAAGGTTTTTTCGGATGTAAACATTTTTCTAAATGTAATGAACTGTTGAAAAAAGAAGGAAAAGAGCCCATTGACTGGAATAAACTATAAAAATTGAAGAATAAATAAGTTACAAACACAGTAAGTGAAATCGAGGGAAAATTAATGACATAATAGGAATTTAATTTTGAAATTTCAATATGTGAAGCCATGTTTTAGTTAAAGCATGTAATTATCATGCTTTAAGGTTTATTTTTGATTTTGTCAAGTAACCCTTATTAATAATTATGTGGTAGTATTTCAATTTGTAATTTCATTCCATTTTCTTGAGAATTAATTAAAAATCCCAAATTTTCATTAACAATTTTTTGCCAACCAACAGACTGAATCGGTATGACAGAACATTCTGATGTGATAATTAGTTTTTCTTCTTGAATTGTCACATTAGCCATGAAGTTTTTATCAGAATTCAAACTCCATATCCATAAGTAATTATTATCACTTTTACAGGAATAATCTAAAATTTTAATAATAAATACTGTATTATAAGAAGTAACGGTTAGTACGGTCGTATTTGGATAAGGTAAAGGTAATAATAATTCGACATGAGGTTTTAAAAAGTGTAAAACTGGACCCTCATGATATTCTTGTATGTGTTTCATCAAGGTACTGGGCGTCATTTCATTTTCGCATGTAGGGTCGCAAGGACAACAACAATTTTCTTTTTCTCTTAATAATTCTTTATTTTTTATTTCCGCCATTAATTTTTTGTGAAAATCATGAGCAGATCCGTGACAAGAAGCAGATTTTTTTGAATATGTTAAAGATTGAACATCTAAAAGACCGCTTCCAGGTCTACTTGATAAAATGGATGGTGTCCTGGTGAAATGTTGAGTATCTATTTCAAATATTTCATTGGTGGAAAGGGATTTTGATTTAAGACCCAAATGTAAATCATCTTGAGGAGTTAATAAAAGTTTTGAAATTTTTTCCGTTGAACTCGTTATGCTCAAATTTTCAGCCGACGAACATTTTCCCGTTTTCATTATTTTATTTAAAAATTTACTCGCTGGAGAATTAATAATGCTAAATTTAACATCTGGAATTTTATTTTTAGTTGAACCATTTTTATGTCCGAATAATTTTTGCTTTAATATTTTCCTCCTTTTCGATTCTTCTTGATTTCTTAAATCGAATGCATCTATTAATGAATTATAAACTTGATCTGCAAGAAGACTTCTTCCTCTGGATAATTTTATACGGCAAACGGGACATTTTTCTGTTTTTATACGACATTTGAAACAAATTAAATGACCGTTAACGCATTGATGTGCTGGAGCCGGAATCGTTTCCAGGCATATCGGACACTCCAGAGCTGCCACAATATTACTCATGCATGATGATAATCTTTGTAAATTCGTGGGCATTGGTCCACAGCATAATGTCTGTAAATCCAATAAAAATTATATTTAAATTCTAAAAAAATTTTTATTTTTTATTTTTTTTTTAGGTGATTTGATTTATTGATATTTAGAAAACACTCAGTATTATTATTATTATTATTATATCGGATCGAAAAGGGAATAATATCAAGGACAAAAAATGGAGAGAAAAATATTAATTTAGTGATATGAGACTTTTTATTTTAATTGATTTATTATTATTATATTATTATTATTTTTTATTTGTTTTGTTGATTTGTTTGTTAATGTAAATGACAATTTTATCGTTTTATAATTATCATTAAGGAAAATAATATTTTTTAATTATTAATAATAATAAATCGTGAAAGTTATTAAATTTGGTCGTTTTATAATAAATTAACGTTTAGTTTTTGAATTGTTTTAAATGTCGTTTCATTCAGACAAACTGGTATTTTTATTTATCATTAGGTATTCAAAAATGTTGTAGTATTTTAAACTTATGTAATTTATTTATGTAATAATTTTTTTAATTAATAAACGAATTTTATCAAAATGTTTTGAATCGGTAATAATAATAATAATAGATTTTCAAAAGAAAAAGTCTTGTGGAGTTTTCACTTTTTATTAGTATATTTTGAAATTTGTTTAAAAAATGGTTTATTACAAGGGATCAAATAATTTTTTTTTTTTTAAATGGAGGATCATTAATAAATTTATTAATTAATGTCACGATTTTAAACTCACCTCGGATGAACAATTTGAATCCACTCCAGAATTCCAAAGCATAACGGTAACTTTTTCATCCCTTGCTTTAACTTTGCTGGCGACTTCGACAACCCTTAATCCCAAAACATCTTCACCGTTAACTTCTAACAAACAATCTCCAGTTTGTACTCCAGCATTTTCTGCTGGAGATCCACAATCTACGTTACTAACCCAAGGATAAGGATCCCATTTACTTTTAGTTAAATTAAATCCGCATGATCCCGACGTTCTTGTTATTTCGCAAAGTCTTATTTGTTGATTTCCCGAATTATTATCACTTTCTATTTGTACAGGTTGCACCATTTTTATTTATTAAAAAAAAATAGATAAAAACTTTTAACACAAATTAAATTTATTTAAAAATCGCCCAAAGTTAAAGTTTTTTTTCTCTTTTTTTCTTTTTTTTTTTTTTTTTTTACTTCCGCATACGAGTTCATTACATATGAGTGTGTGTGATATTGCATCGTAAAGATTAAGGTAGAGCCGTGAGTACCTGAGAAGTAAATGGTACTAAACCATAAACTCGTTTTCAATGATTTTTAACTGTCACTTTTATTTTATTACCGTTAAAAATAAACAAAATCATTTTAATGTAAAAATTTTCATTTTCATCAGGCTGTTGTTGACATTTTCCATCCATTCTTTTTCTTTTTAAATAATAATAATAATTTTAAAACCAAATAGAAAAAAATTTTCTTTTATTTTTTCATAAGTGAAAGTTATTTTGAATTTTCAATAAACCGTTTTTATTCTACATTGTTAACAAAAAGAAACTTTCAAAAATTTATTCAAACATTTTTTATTTTTATTATCATTCAATTAAAAACTTACAGTAATTATTTATTTATTTATTTATTACTGTGGTAATAATAAATTGTTAAAAAATAATTTTAATTGATATTTTTTTTTAAATATTAAAATTATCAAGGTTTAATTAACCTTCACCTCATTTTTTTTTAAATAAATCAATTGAAAAATTTTTGGTTTTTTTTTTGAAGAGGGTGAAATTTATTTTATTTAGGGATGAATTTTATTATTATTATTATTATGACATTAATATCATTTTAACATAAAAATCAAACGATTAATATATTAAACATCATTTTTTTTATATTTAATTTAAGGAAGTGAAAGGAAAACGAGTTCAATATCGAAAAATATTCAAGGTTTATATATATATATATATATTTCCTAGTTAATTTAAATCACTTCTTCATCTTTATAAAAATTTTTTAGGCTATTAAAATAATTAAAATAATTTTTTTTTTTACTAAAAATCTATGTATATTAATTATTAAAAAAATTATAACAAAAAAACTTAACAATTACTTGAAACTTTTTTTTTTTTAAAAAAAAAAATTTCATATTGTACTTTTAAAAGAAAAGAGATTTAAACAAAATTAACTTTTTCCTTTTTTCTTTTTTTATAATAAACATAAAATTAAATAATCATCTTCTTTTCTTTCTTTTCTTTATTATTGAGATCAAACTCAATATGATTAATAATAATAAAAAACTAATAAAATATATTATTATTATTATTTTAATGATTAAAACGGGAAATTTTGTTAAATTTAAAATTTCATTTCATTTCATTTTAATAATAAAATTCTCTTATTATAAGGCACTGGTTTTAATAATAAATTTCAAATATTTATTTAATAAATATTTTCTGATATTAATAAATAATTATTGATTGTGATTGTATTTATTAAATTAAATTTAATTTAATTTTTTATGATTATAAAAAGAAAAAAAAATCTTCTTCTTCAGGATTTGATATAAAAATTTTTTTATGATTTTATGAAGAATTGTTATCCATGTTGTTGATTTTATCTATTTAACTTCTTACCAAAAAATTTTTTTTTTTCAGTAAAAATAAAACGATTATTATTATTATCATCTTATAATTAGAAACCTGAAAATTAATAATAATAATAATAAATATAATTTAAATTACATTTCGATATGATATGAAATAAATAAAAATAAATAAAATAATTAAAATTACCATATTATTAAAAAAAAAAAATTGATTTGACACAACTTTTATGAGGAAAGTAAAATATATAAAATACTCTTCAGTTTCAAAATGGATAAATAAAATTTATATATCCTATATATATATATAAAACAAGAAAGAGATCAATCAATTAAAATAACGAATTTTTCCATTCGTATTTTATCATCATCATCATCATCAATATTATTATTATTAAAATATTTTCCTTTTCGAATTATGAATCGATGAGACGACTACTGGAAAAAAAAAAAAAAAAAAACAGAATTGTTAATCGATTGTTTTTATTAAAATGATTATTGGATTAATTTTTTAAAAATATTTTTTGTACTAACAGTCTTGTTTCGACATCCCTGAGTAATTTTGTAAGTTCGGAATAACTCGAATGAGTTTTTTGCGTCATTCTCATGATTCGCAATATGGCGGCATGCATGCTTTCCAATATGCATTTGTACGTGTCTTTGTTTTCAATCACCATCTAAAAAACAAATCGGGTAATGTTAATTGATAATAACGATGTTAAAAATGATTTCAAACTCGGATTTCATTACGTCGAGATGAAATTCCTCTTCCTCGTCTTCGGTTTTCATCCTTTTCGACGTTGATGCCAATGCCAAAGGACGTTTACGACCTTCCTCTTGTTTTTCATTCGCAGAACTTTCATCTTTTTGCATATCCCTTTTCGGACAAGAACATATTTTTACGTTTAATTTTTGCCTCCCGACTACTTCCCCACTGAAACAAATTAATGATAATGAATATTTTCGAACATTTTGTGCGAAAGTGACGGGAATTTGGCAAAAAAAAAAATTACTTCGGTCTTTCTAAAGTAAACAATACAGTGATGGGCCTCCTCATCATTCCCGTAACGCATGTCGTCTTACACATAAATTTATAAGTGACCGTTACGGTTCCTGTTCCAGGTTGAAGTTCTCCCAATGGAACGACAACGCTGCATCTTTCGGATTCCTGATTTTCTTCGTAGTAGACGCCAGGATTATCGGATCGTATGACGTGTTTGACATGTTCGAACCCTAATCAATTAAAAATGGGAAAAGTGATTCAAAATAACCGTTAAATCCAAAAAAAAAAAAAAAAAAGGTTACCCTCGTTCGTAGGATCGCTGGCATTTAAATGTATCAAACATCTTTTAACGGCTAATTTCATATCTTGAGCATCCGTATATACGGGCAAAGCTCTCACAACAAAATTCGGTTCAGATGGAATCCATTTAAATTGAATTGGTATGATTTTATCCCAAACTATGTAAAGTTTGTTGAGCATTGTGGAATACTAAAAAAAAAACGTTTTTTTTTGAATAAACGAATGCAAAAAAAAAGTGAGAAAATAAACATGACTATTTACCGTCCATTTATTTTTTGTTGATTCCACACCGTCTAATAATACTGAAAAGGCAAATGGTCCTGGATAATCTTCTCGAGCTGGAAGTGGTCCTGTTGAAGTAGAATTTGTATTGTTGACAAAAGTTGAATCTGCTGATGGCAAACTAGGTTGACAATATATTTTGGTCTCGTTTAAAACTGGCGGTTCATACTGATAAGAAAAAAAAAAAGTTTTTTTTAAAATTTCTTCTGTTCTTACAGTATAAAAAATTCTTTTAAATGATTTTGTATAATTGTAAGGTAGATTAACAATTAACACACACACAATTAAAAATAAGTCCCATTATTTTCTTTATGAATAATTTTTTCCATTAAAAACAAATCAATCGCCATTTTCCTTAAACTCACCATTATAAAAAAAAAAAAAATTTTTTTTTTTAAATTATTTATCAAAAAGAGATTTTTTTTTTTTTTTTTTTTTTGGGGGGGTCAATACATAAAAATATAAACACAATAAACTAAATAATAATTTTGTCACGTCAATAATAGATTTTGTGTAACGGTTGACAAAGCTTGTGACACTTGCTAGAAATGGTTTAATTACTTGCCAAAACTTGGTCCTACAAAATGCAAATTTCATCTTGTTCAAAATTATGTTTTTTTTTTTTTTTTTTTATTATTAATGAAATAGTTTGTTTTCAATTCATTATGAATAGTATTTAATTTTTACATTTCAAAACTTTTTAAAAAGTGTTTAAATGTAGGTAGTATGAATAAAAAAAAAAATATCATTTTAAATTTACTATAGCCACAATTAAAAAAATTTTTCTTTTTTTTTTTTATGGTGCATTTAAAGAATATGAGATTATTATTATTATTATTATTAATCAAATACAATTAAGAAAAGATTATGAATGGTGATTCTTTTTCTTAATTTTTCATGTTAGTTAAATTGATTTAGTACATTTTTAAAAAATGTTTAAGTGTTTTTTTTTTTTTTCTCGATTAAAATTAAATATAAATTTTCTAACCTGATATGATAGTTCATCGTTTAAAACGCAGTCTCTGAAACAAAACAAAAAAAAAAATTGTGGATTTATTACTTAAAAATTTTTTTGTTGTAATATGTATTTATTTTTTCATAAATGGACTTTACATAAAATTCCTGCAATCAGCTGTATTAGTTACTTCTAGAACATGTTGAAATTCTTCAGGATTTAATATGTCTGATTCTTCTCTTTCGAGACTTTCATTCGTTCTACATGAATACCAACTGGCCATTTTCCGATAAATAAATATACTGGAAAATAAAATTATTTTTGTTATTATTGCTTTGTTTAACTAAAATTAATTGAAAAGATTAACTATAAGCTATTTAAGTGCTTGTAATAATATATAATTCAAATTTAAAAATTATTTATTATTAATAATTTAAGATTCGAATAATCCAAAAAAAAAATAAACGACTTTATGTTAAAATTAGTAACCGTTACAGAAGACAATATCATTTTTCGATAATAAATTTATGATAATATAATATAAATATATGTTGTGGCATAAATAAAAGATAATTACTAATGACATCATTATTCTTTTAAAAAAATATTAGATTTTAATACATTAGCATTCCAAACAATTGCTTTTACTAATGATTATCATAAATAAAAAAATTATTAGGATTCTGATGTAATAACATTAAAAACTTGTAATTAAGAAAAAATTCCATTTAAATTTTATTACTTGTTATTAGTATGAGATGACAAATGAAATTGAAAAATAAATTATTTGAAAAAATAAAATCTATTGCTTTTGTCAAGATTTAACTTAAAAAGAAATTAATAATAATTTTTTTTTTAAATTTAATCATAAAATTAGTTCCAGTATAAAAATGACATGATGGCGAATTCTATTCTATCATTTTGCATCATTAAAAAAACAACAAAATCAAATCAAAAATTTAAATATTGGTAATAAAAAAAAAGGTAAAATTTAATTAATGAGAAAGATATATAATAAAATTAAGTTTTTTTTTTTTTTTTTATAGGTACATAAAATTACATAAATTAAAATTAAAATTAAAATAAACCGGCAAAGCAATAAAAAAAAAAAGAAAGCCATTTTAAATTTTAATTGTTAAAACAATATATATTTATATATATTGATAGTTGTTAACAAAAGGATAAAAAATTATAGGTTTATGAAATTGTTGGAAGTTTTGCAGGAACTCACCGGTATCCAAAATTAATTTTCAATTTACTACGATATGAAGGCAAAAATAAAACATGTGCTAACAAATATCTAAATCCTACTCCACGCTTGTTAAGAACATCTGCTTATCTGTTTTTATGTCAAAATGACAGTCACATCCGGTTTCTTAACTTCCCGCCATTGTAAATTTTTTTAAAATAATTTTTTTTTTTTTTTTGTAAACGAGTATTTCGTTTAAATATAAAAACATTTAAAAGTGTGACTTTATGAAAAATTAATATATTTATATTTGTGAAGATTGTGTTATTCTTGTGAATAAAACAAAAGGCGTTAAAAAAATTATTTTTTTACTGGTGGAAAATCGATTTATATTAAATAATATATAAAATCTCAGATTATAAAACAAAATGAGGATTGTAAGTAGAAAAATTTTTGAAATAATCCTTTAAAAACTTTCTATTTAATATTATTTATAATACTTTCATAGAATTATAACCACAAAACATGTGTCACATAAATATTATAATATGAGATTCCCATAATTGTTTATTTTCATAAAGACAAAATGGATGGTCAGTTTATAATAATTGCTTAATTATAAAAAATTTTTGTATTAAAAAACGCGTTTTTATTTCCACAATATTAAATATATTCTTTTGTTTTTGAAAAATGGTGAACAAACATTATACATCCATGATGTTTTTAAGATTCTATTGGCTAAGTGAACGGTTGAAAAAAAACCGTTAAAAATATTTTTTTATGTTAATAATATTTTTTAATTAAAATTTTTTGGAATAATTATATATTAAATGAATTAAATTCCTTTGTGACAAGGTATATATAACCGGGATATCCCAATCTCATTGTTGGAATTCTTTGAAACTCGAATACGTAGAACACGATCATACAATTAATTCTTCTATTTATATATATATAAACGGATTTGATAAAAAGGAACATTACTTGTAGAACATCTTCGACCGTGTAAAGTTTCTACGTAAGTTTTGAAACATTTCGCGAAGTTTATCATTTGAAACAAACAAGTTTCTAAAACTGGTTTTTTTTTTTCACATAAATTTAATTTAAAATAATAATTTGACCAATGGACACACGCAACTTCTTTAAATTATTATTCGTTTTTAGACTTTAATTTGTGTTTTATTATATATTTTTTGTTGTGTGTGCGTGTGTGTGTTTATTTTATTAATTTTTCTAATATAAAATTTCGTGTTCGAGTAAAAACCGCAATTAATTAAAATGATAATAATTATTAAATTTTTAAAAAGTGGAATTTTACTTAATAAAAATTCTTTAGTGTCATTATTAATATATTTGATTGGGACGATTAATTTATCTAATGCAGGTAAAACATTTTTAAACAAAATTATTATTAAAACGAAATTATATTAATCGTGATCGTTATTTTTTTTTAAAAATGTTTTTAATAATAATAATAATAAAATTAGACGTGGAAACTTTTTTCAATGAATTAACATAAAAGATATGAATTCAAAATTTTTAATGGCGGTACATAAAAATTAATTTTTTTTTTTTTTTTTTTAAATTTTTTTTAAAAATAAAAGTGAAAGCGACCTTTAAATAAATAAGTTAATTTTTAATTTTCATAATAATTTATAAATAATTACTTGATTCGAATTTTTTTCGGTAAAATAAAAATTTAATACAATAAAAATTCTTTTAACAAAGCAAACAAATTTTTTAATGACTCAAAAATTATTTTAATTTTTTTCTTTTAATTTTTTTTCCCCTCCCCCCCCCCAAATTAATTAATACCTTATTCTATTATAATATATTATTAATCATATTTAATTTTTGAATGTTTTTATTTTTTTCTTTATAATAATAATAATAATAATACCCTATGTAAATTAAAAATTAAGGTTTCAGAACCCTGATTTTACTTATTTTCCCAATTTAATCAGGTATATTTATTTATAAATTTTTTTAAGGAATTTTTTTTGAGTCATTTAATTAACCAAAAAAAAAGAAAATTTATTCAGGTTTATTTTTTTTTTGTTGATTTTTTCATAGAAATTTTTTTTTTTTTTTTTTAATTCTCTTAATTCCATATTTGGGATTTTTTATTTTAAAATTATTATTTTATGAACAGGTTTTTACAATTCTGAGTTTATAATGAAAAATAAACTTTGTGTTATTTTCCATGGAAATAAGACAACTTTTTGTTTAAATTTTCTGAACAAAACAAAAAAAAAAAAAATTCAAAATAATTTGTTAAATTTACCGCCAAAAATAATGAGAACATGTCATGTATATAATACATTATTTGTTTACTTCAGGTATATGTACCAACAGCTTCATTCAAGCTTCCTGAAAAATTTTTAGGTATTTGTTATTTTATGTGATAATAATATCAATAATTGAAATAATTTAACATTCACTGAGCTTTTTTTAAAATTTTCATGTCCTAAAAAATTTGTGCTAATTTTCAAACCACCCATCATATCACTAAAATTTTTTTATTTGACTTCCTTCCTTGTCAGATAATTTTAACCAAAATGGGGGAGGGGTAACGGTAAGGGGGGGTGTATTTATTAAAATTATAAATAAAATTGTAAAAATCTTTTTGTTGTTTTCTAGTAGTAAAAACTACTTTTGTGCCACACCAAAAGAATTACAAAAAAAAATTCTTTTCAAGGCAATCAAGATGTTGTACACATTGTTTATGTTGTTATTAACAATTTAAATTGTTAATAACAATAAAAGTCCAAAATTTTTTTTGTAAAAATTTTTTATTTTTTTTTTCAAGATGCCACACCTTGTATTTCAAGAGATGGTTCGGTTGGAGAATGTACTCAATTAAATGAATGTAGATCAGCAATAATTTCACTAGAAGAAAATGTCGACATCGATTATTGTAATTATGAGGTAATATATTGTTATGATCCCGTACTCAATATTCACATTTTCAAATTTTTATAAACAAAAGACTGGCGACGAACTCGAATTGTTCTTCTTTAGAAGCGAAGCTTCTAAAGACTCCTTCTTTTATTTTATTTGCAAGTGTTTGCTAGTTCCCATTGTTGCTCGTTCGAAACAGTTGACTGACGAAAGACCAAAGTAATATAGGCAAGCTACACCGCTTGGCGTCGGTTCATTTGATTTTTAGTCTAGCTGTAATAAGTTCTTGTTTATTAATATTAGTTTTGTGATAGTTTTAAGTGCTTGTTCATTACTTACAAAAATAAAGAACGAACCGAATATAACATATTAAAATTTTGGCGCAGTCGATGAAGGATCATTCTGAACGACAAGAAACCGGAGAATTCTTAAGTAATTCGTTTCATGTTGGTGGGTTTTAACTCTTTATCAGAATTTCTTTATATTGTAAGTAGTAGTAATAGGTAACTCATTTTGTGAACAATGCCTAAACTTGATCAACCTGTTTTCAACCCATCCCAAATACCCCTTGATTTCTTGTGTAGTCTAGTTCCTAATTTCTTTTCCGGAGAAAGGAACCAACTTAATGCATTTATCTCTGATTGTGATAATGCTATCGAATTGTCCTCTGAAGAGAATAAGTATCCACTCTTCAGATTCATCTACTCCAGAATCACTGGTAATGCCAAGATTCGAATTTCTTTGTACGATTTTGATAATTGGGATGACGTAAAAACGAAATTAATAGAATTATACCAAGACAAGAAACCCCATAGTCAACTGATAAAAGAATTGATTAATCGCAGACAAAAATCAACATGTATCCACTATGAAGATAACACAATAAAATTGTGGGAAAAACTTAAAATTTTAGAAGTTACAGAATCCAAACTTGAAGTTAAAGAGAAAACAGATCCTTTACCAGAATCCAAACTTGAAGTTAAAGAGAAAACAGATCCTTTACCAGAATCCAAACTTGAAGTTGAAGAGAAAACAGATCCTTTACCAAAATCCAAACTTGAAGTTAAAGAGAAAACAGATCCTTTACCAGAATCCAAACTTGAAGTTAAAGAGAAAACAGATCCTTTACCAGAATCCAAACTTGAAGTTGAAGAGAAAACAGATCCTTTACCAGAATCCAAACTTGAAGTTGAAGAGAAAACAGATCCTTTACCAGAATCCAAACTTGAAGTTAAAGAGAAAACAGATCCTTTACCAGAATCCAAACTTGAAGTTGAAGAGAAAACAGATCCTTTACCAGAATCCAAACTTGAAGTTGAAGAGAAAACAGATTCTTTACCAGGATCAATTCCTGCTCAAGAGGAAAAAGCACCCTCTACAAATTTATCTAAGAAAAAGGCTAAAGAAGCACCCTCTACAAATTTATCTAAGAAAAAGGCTAAAGAAGCACCCTCTACAAATTTATCTAAGAGAAAGGCTAAAGAAGCACCCTCTACAAATTTATCTAAGAGAAAGGCTAAAGAAGCACCCTCTACAAATTTATCTAAGAAAAAGGCTAAAGAAGCACCCTCTACAAATTTATCTAAGCAAAAGGCTAAAGAAGCACCATTACTTCCTAAAAATAAAAATAAGAAAAAAGGTCTAAAAGTAAAAGAAGTGAAAACAAAAGGAAAAGAAAGATCATCCATACAGAATTCAAACCTTAAAAATAATCCTAAGGCTAAAATTCAAAAGAAAACAAAAATTTCATTTATAACTAAAAATATAGGAGCTACTAAAAAAATTCACAAGTATAATTTTGGGAAGCATACTAAAAAGCGGAAATGGAATTCCAGTACCAAGAAATCTAGGAAGAAAGCATCCATTCTTATGTCAACCGATTTTCACGAAGAGAATATTCCTGAGGTAAAGCTATTTTTACTAAGTAAAGTTCACCTATCGTCTAATGAAAAAGAGAAGATTCAAATCAGTCAAAAATTAGCAAGAGGAAATCTAAATAAAAAACTTAGTCCTAAATTTAAGGGTCCATACGAGGTCAAGAAAAAAATCTGGCAAAAACGTTTTATTAAAAACCCGTAACAAGGAAGTTACTTATCACAAAACCGTGTTCTGAGTAGTTGATCTAAAGAGAGAAATCCAAAATAATAATAATTTAATCCTTTTATTTTCCCATATAGCTAATCATCATTTATTTTATTATTAATCCATTTATTCTTTTCTATGTACCCTATATAAAATTCTTGTATTTTTCAGAACTTATGTCAATTTTGTTTCGAATTTCATGTCTCTTGATTTTATTCTTTTATCTTTACTCTTTATGAAACATTGTTCACTAACGAGTATTGCCTAGGAAAGGTTCTACTACTTGCAGCTATAAAGCTTAAAATGATGTTCCTGATAAGAAGCCAATGTGAAGAGATACAACAGTCTACCATACAGAAGACATAGCACCTACTACTACTCAAGGAGTCTCAACCTGGACGGAACCATTCAGAACCCGACATAGGAAACTGTCAAATCCGAACAAGAGGAGAAAACAAATTCTTTTTTCAAAATAATTGTTTTCCGTCTTAAGGGGGGAGGTGTTATGATCCCGTACTCAATATTCACATTTTCAAATTTTTATAAACAAAAGACTGGCGACGAACTCGAATTGTTCTTCTTTAGAAGCGAAGCTTCTAAAGACTCCTTCTTTTATTTTATTTGCAAGTGTTTGCTAGTTCCCATTGTTGCTCGTTCGAAACAGTTGACTGACGAAAGACCAAAGTAATATAGGCAAGCTACACCGCTTGGCGTCGGTTCATTTGATTTTTAGTCTAGCTGTAATAAGTTCTTGTTTATTAATATTAGTTTTGTGATAGTTTTAAGTGCTTGTTCATTACTTACAAAAATAAAGAACGAACCGAATATAACAATATATATTTTTTCAATTTAATTTAAAAGAATTCAAATTTTCTTGAAAATTGAACTTTGACCCTCTTTTAAAACGTTTTTTTTTTTTTTTTTTTTTTTTACAGAGAACATCGGTTTGTTGTTTAGATTTAATAACAACGATAAAACATTTACCTAGAGATAGAAAAGAAAATGTCGAAAGATTGAGTAGTTTTTCAGGTTTCGATGCAAATAATCAACAACATGGCGATTATGAACAATACGAATTAACTCCAAATAAATTTTACATAGAAACCGTCATTCCAGAAAATGATGAAGACAAGAGAAAAAATAACGGATTTTTCGATCATTTTATTCCACCGGGATTAGCTAAGAAAAAACCATGGAAGGATGAAAAAATTCCTGATAATAATTATTATTATGAATACGTTACGAAAAAACCTAATCACGGACACGGGCAAAAGGGTCCGAACAAACACAACAATAATAATAATAATAATAATAATAAGGGTAATAACAAACCGAATAAATGGATGGAACCGGATAGAATGACAACAACTAAAAGACCAGAATGGATGGTACCGGGAGGAAAGGTAACAAATAGACCTCATGATATTAACACTCAAAATCATAATAATTATAATAATAATAATAATAATAATAATAATAATAATAATAATAATAATAATAATAATCAATGGACCACGACAAAACAAAATAAATGGTCGCAAAAAACCACAACCGCCGCGTCAAATTTGTATCCTCATGATTCATACAACAACAACAACCACAACAACAACCACAACAACAACAACAACAACAACAACCACAACAACAACAACAATGAAAATTCATCGATTAATTGGCCTCATAAAACTTCTACCGAATCTAATCGATATACTTTTGCACCACAAACAAGTTCACGGCCATCTAATCTTCAACCAACTTCAAGTCCTGTCACACATGGAAAATTGAGGAAAAGCGAAATTAGTAAGTTTAACTATGGAATGAAAATTTAAAAGAAAATTTTTTACTTTTTATTAAATGAAAAAAAAAAAAAATTTGTTCAGAATGTCAGGAATATAGTAAAGAAATAACGAAAAATATAACCGGATTGCCTCTGACCATCGATCCCAATCCTGTAGTCATATCCGTTCGGAAATGTGTTCAGGCACAGCAATTGATTGTGGGAGGTGAAAATACAACAATCGGAGAATTTCCACATATGGTAAAGTAGAAATTTATGATACAATTTTTATTTAAAAAAATAAAAAAAAATTTTACACGAATTTTCAGGCAGCCGTAGGTTTCAGAGATCGAAACAAACAAGGTATCGCTTGGAATTGCGGTGGAACCTTAATCAGCGAACAATTCGTGTTAACTGCAGCGCATTGCACTTCGACAAGTTCGTAAGTTAAAAACGTTGTAAATGAGAAGGGAAAATATTTCTGGAAACCATGAGGGTACATAAACATTTTTACTTTTAAGGGGGCCTCCGGTTAAAGTACGTCTTGGGGAGTACAATTTGTTGAAAAATGACGACGGAGCACATCCGGTAGATTATGCCGTGTCTGATATTATAACCCATCCGGAATATAAACCTCCTTCGAAATACCACGACATAGCTTTGCTTAAATTATCTAGAAGAGTACAATTTTTCAAACACATACGACCCGCTTGCCTTTATTTGGGTGACACATACTCTCTGACAAAAGCTATAGCCACCGGTTGGGGCCGCATGTTTTACGGTAATGTCTTATGGTATGCATATCATTAGGGTTGACATTTTGATTACCTTTTGCCGCAACCATTTTGTTTTTTTTTTTTTTCCATATTATTACAGATGGAAAATCGAGCGATATTTTACAAAAAGTTGTTTTGAGTATTGTTGACAACGACACTTGTAATCGACTTTATAAATTTAACGTTAAAACTGAAGTTTTATCCAGGGGTATCGTCGATAGTCAGGTTTGTGCGGGAGAGCTCAGCGGTGGAAAAGACACCTGTCAGGTATTTAAAAAACCAGAAATTTTCAATTTGTCTTAGTTTATCACAAAAAAATTAATTCATCTCGTATTTAAAGGGAGATTCTGGTGGTCCTTTGAGTATAACAAATACGAAATGTATTCATCACATCGTTGGAATAACATCCTTTGGAAAAAGTTGCGCTTTGCCAAATTCTACTGGAGTCTATACAAAAGTTTCTGCTTATATTCCATGGATTGAAAGTATTGTATGGCCGGAATAATAAAAATCCTTTATTTAAAAAAAAAAATAAAAGAGATAATTTTATTTTTTTAATAAATACGTCCTTAAATATAATAATAATAAATATATTTTTTGAGGAGTTTATTTTAATAAATTGAAATTTTTACATGAACTAGTAACGAGTATAGTGTACGACGGCCTTTTTTTTAAAAAGGTTTACTATTAGGTACTTATTATTTTAAGTAAGGTACTTTAAACCAAAGGAGAAAATAAATAAATAAAATACATTGAAATAATTTTGTACAAATTATATTTTATTGTAAAACTAAATAAAAAAAAAATAATAATAAACTGATTTGGTAACTTTTAAAAATATAAAAAAATTAAATAAATATTTAAGTTTGATTTAATAAAATTTTTACGGATTTTTTCAAATAAATGTTCTTTTTTTGACATATTACAGGATCATTATTATTAGTATTAAAAATATATATTTAAAAAATTTATGTATATTTCAAATTATCCAGAAAAGTCCAGTAATTGAAATAATAAAAAATGCATTTAAGTAAAAAAAAAAAAAAAAAACTTCAAAATTATTACAGAAAATATAGGGAATAAAAGAATAAGTCTTATTGATTATGACATTAATAATTTTTACAAATGATTTTGTTTTTTCACAATTAATTTTGGAAAAATCAATTAGAAAATTTTTTTCTCAACCTTAAATTCTTTGTATTCGATTTCTTTTAAAAAACTATCATTATATTCTGAAAAAATTGTATCCCACATAATACCATTTCCTATAGGTTTGTGAGTCGAAGGAAAAAGAACATGAAACCATGTTCTACCTTCATTTAAACCCAAAAATAATTTCCAATTAGTTTTCCAACCGAAATCATATGGATTTACATAAATTTTATTTTGTTTAGCATATCTAATAGTTTCAGTCTTATTAATATTTCCTTCGATACTCGTTTCCCCCCTTGATATAAGTCTACCATGCCAAATTGATAGAGATCCTAATGCTATTAATACACCTGAAAATTAAGTTTTAAATAATTATTACTCTAATTATATTAAATATAATATAATAATAATACTAAAATTTAACCAACCTAAGCAAATAAGGGCGGTAAATATTATACAATTTTTTTCTATTTTTTTCATATCCCAAATTTTAGCATCATGGTCAATTACTGGAATCATTACTGTGTTATTAAATTTTACAGGATGACCAATCAATTCTTCTTCTTCTTCTTCTTCCGGATCAAAACATTTGTCTAAAGATTTTTCTAAGTAAACAGAGTAGTAAGCAATTTCCACTCCGAAAATTATTAAAAACAAAACTCCTGCAGTCATATAAACTGTATATAAAAAAAAATGTCTGTGATTATAAAATCCGACACAATTATTTAGCCATGCTGATGATATAATTAAGAAAAATTTTCATGAGATTTTTTATAAATTTAGTTTTAGTAAAACATATTTTTGTAAAAATTTAAAAGGATACGACAATGATGATCCATTTTAAGAATGCATTTATTACATACTGAGCAGTGATGGGTTCTAGGTGGTTTTGGTGCTATGCATTTTTTACAAATACTAACGGCAACAGGTATGAGTGCACTTTTAGGAGGTAAGCCTGGTGAAACATAACATCCCATAAAATAATGAAATGCTATATTTAAAAGCAACCAATTTCCAAATATTAATAAAAATATTGTTGTAATAGGACTTTTTTTCCACCAATAAGGTAGCCCTATCACATAACAAATTAATACAATGCAAGTAGTTAAACAACTAACTGCTGCTATGAAAAACGGTCCCAGCATTTTGGTAAAGTTATCAACGAACCAAAACATCGGTTCCATAAATATATCTCCAACATAATTTATATCTAAAAAATTATTGTAAAAAAGTGATTTAATTTCTATTTTGAATTTAAACCATTTATTGTAAGCGATATGCCTGGAAAAAAAAAAGGCAAAAATTAATTTCTCAAAATTAAACAGGTTTCATTAAACAGGTAAATAGTAAAGTACCAAATTTTTCTAAAAGGTTTCAAAATGATTTGAACAAACGATGTCATTTTTTAAATTTATTTTCCCTTAAGTCATAATTTTATTTATTTATTATTTAAAACTAAATGACTAAAATAGCTATTGAAATAAATTTAGTTTCAAGTCAGAAAAAAATTTTAGTTTAGAAGCGTTTATTTTTTAAGATTTGAAATAGTCTTGAACAAGTGTACCAACATTGACGACTAAAATTACATTTAAATTGAAAGTTTAAGTTAATTTTTCTTAGAGTAAATAATTAATTAAAATTGTGTAACGGACTCAGGGAAACTACTCTGATTCGTATAAAAAGTTAAATATTAAGCTGGGCTTAATTTTTTTATTGTTTAATTTGTCTTTCATCATTTTAATATAAATGGTTTGTCTCTGCAAATCTTGTACGACTTTTTTTAACATTTCTTTTAGTCAATTAAAAGTACTTTACAATGGAAGATAGCAATGATAAATTTAAAGGAACTGTACAGTATTGGCTGGAAGTTCATCGGATTGGATCATTGTTATTTCAAAACGTAAAAAATGGAGACAACGCTTTAAAATCCTTAACTACTTCTATTATCGAAACTCCTTTGTTGTCCGATATTGAATGTTTAAGTGGAGAAGATTATACTGGTAACGTTGTGTCCCCATTTGCTTCTTGGTTGCTCGAAGGCTTTTTGAAAGCATCTACAAATCATTCGCTTCCTCACTTAAAAACTTTTTATACTGTATCACAATCAAAGCTTTTAATATCTAGTTTTGAAAGAGACTTATATGCTTTTGAAAAACTTGTCGAGTCATATATTAAATTACTGGAAAAACTTATTCACGTCAAAGCTTTCCCTGCGGAATTCACATTCATTCTTGAAAATGATTTTCTTCTTCTCGATTACCATAAGACATTACCAGCCACAAAATTTAAAGTTAGCAATATTGCAGAGCAAATTGATTTGGCATCGATAGTTATTGAGGTAATTTTTTTAATGTAAATATTTTAATGTATTCTTTTTTACCAAAAAAACTTTTGATTCTTTATTATTTTAAAAGCAAAAAAATTGAATTATTTATTTTTAGGTTTTAAAAAGCATTTTAAGTCTCATCAATTATCATTCGGCAGAAGTCAAATTTTTACTTTGGAAAACATTATTGGTATTAACGCAGTCTAATCTTAATGAAATCACTTACCTGGTTCTACCGTTGCTGAGCGATATATTAATTTCAAGTGATGAATTCTTATTAAATAATAATGTTAGTACTTACTTTTATTTTCCAATTTGTTAATTTGGCATAAATAATAAGAAACTTAAAGTTAATTTTTTCCATTTTAGGTCCTTAATATAGTACTTAAAATTTTATATCAGATGATTATGGACTCGAATGTTATTCAGAATTCCGTTTACCAGCAAAATTTATGTCATGTTTGGGTTTCGATCAAAAATAAAAATTTATTAAATATTTCATGTTGTAAAAACTTTGTTAAATGTCTTTTAAATTCTGACATTTTACAAAATAAAAAATGCAGTATGATAAAAAGTTTTCTAATTAATGAAATAAGCTTTTTACTGTCTAAGATAACAGAAGAAACTGAAATATTTAATTTTTTAAACGAGTTCTCTAACATATCTTTTAGCGTGAGTATTTTATTTTAAATTTTTTTTTTCCCCAATAAAATAATATGTTTTATTTTTAAACTGAATTTATAGAATGCTTTCAGGAAAAAATGTATCTGTCATTGGATTTTATCATCGAAGAAATAGAAGATTATTTTAACAAAAATAAAATTGATCTAGAAGAACAAAAAAGCATTGAATCAAATGAAATTTCACTTAATGTAATCGACTTTAGTAACACGTGGAATAAAATATTTTCCTTTTTTCAACTTTTACTAGAAAATAATGATCAAGTTGGAGCCAAAACAAGATTAGAAAGTTTTTCTCAAATTGCAAAATTTTCATGTCAAATACTTCATAAACTCGATATGAAAAATTTTTCCTCCCATGCAATGAATATGATGAGTTTTTTCGGTAATTCTTTCTGTACACTTTTAAAAAAAATAATAAATGATTTACAGTATATTTCATCGAATCAAGAAAAAGTTTTGTTGGTAATTATCATTTCAATTAATTTTTAAGGAGAAAAAATTAGTTTTTTATTTAATTTAAGGATTTTATCAATTTTTTTCAGTTGGCAATGGAAACATTTTCATATCTTTTGAGTATGCCTGAGGCACAATTTCAAGATCAGGAATCGTGTAAAAGTGTTGTTAAGTTTTTAATTACTCCTCTGTCGTCACCAAAATTTAATGTACCTGGTTTTGGATCTTTACCCTTAAGTAAGTAATTATTAATTATTTTAAAACAAATCATGTATTGTTAATAATCGATTTATTTTATTTTTTTTTTGTAATTACAGATTCAGAGATTCCCATCCTATTTCTTAAATGTTTAAGTACTTTTCCTTTAAATGTACCTGTTGATAGTCTCATTCCAATATATTCAAAATATTCATCTTTGGGAGAATGTAACAAACCACTTGCCACTCAAGCGGTAAAAAGTGTTCCCTTTTTTTCCCTAATAAAAAAAGTATCTCCTGTAAGACTTATTTCAGAAATTTTAATGCCAGTCGCATCTCAGGATAATAAAGAACTTTTAGGAGTCTTAATTGATACAGTTGTGGATTTAGTTTGTGTTTTAGCAGGAACAGGTCACATGAGAAGGTATGACTCTCCTTAAATTTAAAAATAAACAAAGTTTATTAAAAAAAAATTTTTTTTTTAGAAATAATAATCTGGAGTTGATAGTTTATTGTAAAAATTGTTGGTCGGAAAATTACATGGAAAAATCTCCAAACGATTTGTCTCAAATAGAATCGATTCTTACAAAATTATTATCGAAAATTCCAATGCACGATTCTTATATAAAAAAAAAATTTTTGAAAAAACTACCTCGTTTGACGTTGCACGTGAAACTTTTAACCAACGCAAATATTATGGGAAAACTTTTGCTTTTCCTAAGGTAATTATTTACGAAATTTAATTAATATTATAATTAACATTTAATTAGATGATTTAATGTAAGTATTAATTTTCGTAGCGATTCCGACGAAGAAGTTCGTTGTATTTTATCGAAAAATATCAAATTTATTTTGTACGGTCGTTTTTTAAACGATATCAAAAATGAATCGAAGCAAAAAAATACGAATTCGTTGCAAAAAATTACGGAAGATGTTTATTACGATAATAACGGCATAACGGAAATTTTGGACGTTTTATTTCAAAAATTAGAAGAATTGATTCATTTAAGTTTGAATTCTAAAAATCATGCATCATTACAAATCACACTTCTCGAATCCTTAGTTAACGTAGCCAGGTATTTTATTGTTTCCTGTAGCAAATAAACATTTTTTTTTTTTTTTGAAGAAGTCATAAGTTTCTTATTATTATTTTTAGCATTCCGACGAAGCAAGTTTTGAGCAAGAGTATTAGATTGTTATTGTTATACATTGGAAATCCTAACGTTTCACTTCCGGCTATTTTTTTAGAAATTGCAGCTGCTCACAAGACGACGCCATTGTTATTGTATTGCTCCTTCAGACCGGAAATAAGTCACGTAATTTTAACCAAATATTCATTCAAAAAAAAATTTTTTTTCTTCAATTTCTCATATTTTTCATTTAGTTTTTAGGAAATTTGGTAGCGATAAATAGGATCCAGTATAAAATTTCGATTCGTTCCACTCTTTTAGAGGTGATTACCATTTTTAAAGGCCTTTCCGAGTCGAAATTCTGTACGGGAAGTGAAAATTACATGGTACCTGTTTTAATACTCTGGGCTACTCGTTATCGCGAAGCAGAAGATTTACTGGAGGAGTGGTCATCATTTGCCGAACAACCTTTGTCCGCCATATTGACAAGATCTTTCCACGTAATATTTTTTTTTACGATATTTTAAAATGTTCTTTAAAAAGTCAAAATTACACTTCATTCATCTTACTTGTTACCAGGCCATTTACATCTATATTTTTTTGAACGAGACCGTTGAAACGTTTGAAAAGTGCATGGACCATATTGAAAAATTGACAAGTTTGAAATTATCCGATCTCATTACGCATTCGCAGAAAGTTATTTTGAATCATTTACTTTTTAATTATCACAGAGCTTCGGAAAAAGTTCTCACTGCCATTAAAAAAGTCATCGGTTTGTCGATGGAAAATGGAAAACAAGAAATAGTAAGGATTATTATTATTTTCTATCAATTTGCTTACTTCTAATTACTGTTTGAGTAAATGATAAATATAATATGATATGATTTCAGGCTGAAAGTTTGGAACCTCGATTTGTGGGATATTTATTATTCATCGTTAGCAAATTCGTTAAAGAAATAAATGCGGATTCGGAAAAAGTTCAAGCCGTTCATTCGTTAGGATCTGTGATCGAATTGATGGGTAAAAAATACGTGACACCAGTGGCTAGAAAAGTTTTGGCAACGTTGCAAACCACTCTTGGCACAATTCATAATCAAAATTATTTGGCGGTTCAAGTCAATGCGTGGGATATTTTTATTCAAACGTAAATTATTTTTCATTCGTTTTGTTGATGGTATAAAAAGGTAAAAATTAACAATAACTTTTATTTTGTTTCGTTTTTTATTCTAGGATTAAACCCAAAGAACTCGGTCCGTTACTTGCTACGATTGTAATTTCTTTACTACCTTTTTTGGAATATTTACCCACGGCCATTTCGCGAATATTCCATTATTTAATTGTGAAAAATGAAGACGCCGTCAAAGACTTTCTACCCAGTTTAATATTTATTCCGGATCATCCGCTATTAAGTCAAGTCAAAGCAAAACTCAAAAAATACATTTCGTTCGAAAGGTACAACAACATACCTGATTTTTTCCCGACATTTTTTTTCCCTTTCATTTTTTTACATTTTTTTCTTTTCGCAGTGAGACTTTAAGAGATAAGTTGATTCGTGAGATTGGACTAGCAATGCATGAAACCGTTGGTGTTAGAATCGAGGGTTTAAAGGCACTTCAATTGACCGTTCGGAAATTTCTGTCTGAAATACAAAATTTAATCATCGGGAGCGATGAACCGGATTCTTGTATTAAAACTTTATTGGAGTGTTTGGTAAAATTTTAAGAAAGAAAATGGCGGCCGAAACGTACGTAGTATGTACTCTTACGACTTGTTGTTTTTTAGGTGGTTAGTTGTAGTGACTCTGACGGTAATATTTCAAGTTTGGCAGCTTCGTGTTTAGGACAGTTGGGAGCTGTAGATCCGGGTTTATTACCGAGAAAACCCAAACCTAAAAATTTATTACCACTTTCTGTACACGATTCCGAATTTGCATTTTTGGCTTTGACTGAAATTACCCGAGGTTTTCAAAACGCGAGGAATTCGGTGGACATGGATGCTTTTGCCATTGCAATTCAGGTAATTGAAAAAAAAAAAAAAAAAAATTATTATTTATGAGGTAATAATTGATATCTTTTTTTAATTCAGGAGTTATTAAAATTATATCAAATCGGTCCGAATAGCGAAAATGGTATTTGGAATCGTTTTCCTAATCAAATTCAAAATTTAATGACTCCGATGCTGAGTTCGTGGTTTAAGGTACAATCGCCGCAACGAGATAATTGGCCCGAGTTAGTTTTCGGATCAAAAGGTGCTAATACTCACATAGGTTGGGCAAGTTTATGGGCGAGTAAGCTAATTAATTATTGCAAGGATGAAAGAGCAGTTTTGTTATTCAAAGCTTGTGAACCCAGCTTAAAGAGAGACACGAAAGTTTTGTTATTTTTTTTGCAATATATTTTACGTACGTCATTTTTAAAATTGTTATCACCAAGGTAAAATGTGACCGAGAGAGTATGATTTTTCTCATTTTAAATTTTTTTCAGTACAAGCCATAATTCGTGATTCTTCTGTTCACGATAACATAATAAAAGAAATCGAAGCGGTTATAAATTACACTCCGCAAAATATCGAAAATGATCGTTTTACTCATCAAGCCAGGCCGATCAGGTAATTATAATATGGTTTAAACGTAATGGAATAATATATTAGTTTTAATAGAATTTTTTTTTTTTTATTAGGTTAACAGATTATTGCGGGTATCCCAACATGAGGTCAACCATTAGCGAATCTGAGGCTAAAAATTGCGCCATGACAGTATTTTTACTCATAGATTTTTTGCAATCTTGGTTGAGAGTTTACAGATCCGTTCTTTGCACGGCCAACGGTGATCATTTACAAAAGCGAGATTATATTATTGTCAACGGTATGTTTTTAATTTTTTTTTTTTTTTTTCAAATAAATTTTATTAAATAATATTAAATTTCAGATTTTCTGGAAAAGGTCGATTATTTTAAAATATCCGTTGCCAATTACGAAATAGAAGAATATCCGCGCGCCATCATGTACCTCGAAGACGTCATTTTAAAAACGGGAAATTTATCAGAGCATTTACCACTATTGTCAAAAGCTTATGCCTTGTACGGGGATTTGGACAGTGTTGCCGGTTCGACCACATTTCAAAAAAGTGCACCGAAAATCGACGAATTGCTATTGAGTCATCAAGTTTCGGGACAATTGGAAGTAATTGACGATCATCACCTCACGTGTAAACCATTCGTAAATAATAATAATAATAATAATAATTAATCGATTGATCGATTGATTTTAGGAAGTGAGAGTAATTTATGAAAAACTCGGAATGGACGGAATACTGATACCGAATCACACTCAAGAGATAATACAGTGTTATCTGAAATTGGGAGAACCTTACACGGCCCTTAATTATATTAATTCATTAACGAAAGACGAACCGGAAATAATGTCCGTTTTATCGGAAGTGAGAAACCAAAAAGGAATACATTTTTTTCTTTCAATCAATCGATCGATCACAAAATTAATTTTTTTTTTAGGAAATGACCGAGTGTTTAATAAAATTGGGCGACTATTCGCAACTCGATAAGTTTTTAAGCAGTAATAAATACGAACGTGAATCTGATTGGTTTTATCAAGTCGGACGTTTGCTCGTGAGCGTCAATAAGAAAGAAAAAGAAAATGTTTTGGATGTTTTATTAAATGCCAGATTAAAATTATCAAATTCGTTAAAGCAAGTCGGTTTGGAATTTAGCGATTATCACCAAGGATATTTTTGTTTAATAAAGTAAGTTACATTTGTTTTTGTCAAAAATTTTTTTTTTTTTTTTTTCCACTCAACTAAAATATGGTTTTTCTTTTCTCAGATTGCAAATATTAAATGAAATTGAAAGAGTTTTCGAAGTCGTCACCGATCATCCATTTTCCGATAATTCTAAAATCAAAGATTTGTTAGACGAATGGAATTTGAGATTTAGCGTCGTTCAATCCGATCACAGTTCCATGGAATCCCTTTTGAGCATGAGACGTGAATTATTGAGAATAATGAAAAATTTACTGCCGAAAGAAAATGAAAAATTTTTAGAAACGGAAATTGCTAAAAATTGGGTTAAAAGTGCCGAAATTGCGAGAAAGTAAGTTGAAAAAAAATGGATTGTTTACGTGGTAGTAACCGGAACCGGAAATAAATATTGTTTTCTTTAGTGCGGGTTGTTTTCATCAAGCCTACAATTTTATACTCAATGCCGAACAATACAACATTCCATTGACGTTTATTGAAAAAGCTCAACTTTATTGGGATAAAAACGATCAAGATTTATGTTTGCACACGTTGCGAAGCGGACTAAAAGAATTTTTTCCGAACGAAGCGGAAATGAGAAATTTGCCTCCGGGTGAAAAATTGGAAGAAAGGAAAATGTGCGCGGAAGCTAAATTACTTTACGCGATTTACAACGAAGAAACATCGAATTGCGATCATAATACGAACATGACCAATTATCAAAATGCTTTTGAAGTTTGTAGACATTTGGAAAAAACCGAGGTGAAAATTTTCCCGGTCGTTTTTTAATCACCCCTTTTTTTTTTTGTTTTTTTCAAAATGGTTATTATTCGGGTAGTATTTAATTTCAGGCATTTTTAGGACAGTGCATGGATCGCGTCGTTCAACACATCGGTCACAGCGAACACGAACAGAAAAAAGTTTGCGAATTGAAAGTATTGATGGTCCTCCATTTTGGTAAATCTTTAATGTACGGATGCGAATACATTTATCAAACGGTGCCGAGAATGTTGAGCATTTGGTTGGATTTAGGAGAAAAAATCGATTCGGATGAAAAGTCTTTGGCTTTGCAAAAAATCAACAAAATAATTCGTGAGAATTATCGAAAAGCGTTAATTTTTCTGTTTGTTGTTGTTGTTGTTGTTGTTGTAATAATCAAAAATATTTTCAGAGGGTTTCGTGGATAATTTACCCGCTTTCGTTTTCATGACGGCGTTACCGCAATTGCTTTCACGTTTAGGTCATCCGAATCGAAAAGTATTTTTATTATTAAAAAACATTTTAACCGTTCTTTTACGTTCGTTTCCTCAACAATCTTTATGGGCAATACAAGCCGTTGCGAAGGTTGGTTAATATTAAATATGGAAAATGAAAAAAAGGAAAATTTAAATAAAAAATAATTTTTCAGTCGTCGGTTTCTGAACGTGTTTTACGATATAACGAATTCATTCAGGAAGCTGCATTGAGATCCAACGATTTACTCAAACTCATCGGAGATTTTACTAATCTTTGCGATAAATTAAATAAACTCACGAATCGAAATCTTTCTCAGGTAGTGAATGATCTAATCATAAAAAGAATTTTTTGTACATACAAAACGAATTCATGTCGCCTTTTTCTTTTAGGAAACTGCTTTTTGCGGATTAAAAGTTTCATCGATTGTTCGAGAATTACCTCAATTGTTATCGTCAGAAAAATTTAGCGCCATAATTGTTCCCATAACACGATTTTGTTCGATTTCTCTACCTAGAAACGTTTTATCATCGAGTCACGAACCTTTTCCAAAACAAGCTGTTTACATCACAGGTTTGCTTTTACCATATTTTTTTAAATATTTTTAGTTTAATCAGATTATAAAAATGATTAATCGATTTAGGAATAGAAGAAGAAGTAACCGTTTTACAAAGTTTACAAAGACCCCGGAAAATTTCATTTCGCGGATCCGATGGAAAATTATATGATATTTTATGCAAGCCAAAGGATGATCTCCGAAGAGACGGACGACTCATGGAATTTAATAATATCGTTAACATGTACCTGAGAAGAGATCCTGAATCTAGATTGCGTAGACTTCACATCAGAACTTATGTCAGTTTCCCTTTTTTTCATATAATAAAAATTCCCGATTAAATTATCTATATATATATTTTTAATTAAGGTTGTGACTCCTCTCGGTGAAAATGGCGGTTTGCTGGAATGGGTTCCCAACCTAACAGGTTTACGTCAGATTCTAATTAAGATTTACAAACAATTTGGAAAATACGTTAAAACAAAAGAAATAAAAAGAAACGAGTGTTTGGCAAGAGATCCGTTGGAAAAAAAGAGGAAAATTTTTACGGAAAAACTACTAGTTTTACATCCGCCATTATTTCCCGAATGGTTTCGTTTAACGTTTCCCGATTCTTCTGGATGGTTCGTTGGGTTTTTTTAATTAATGGGGGGAAAGAGAGAAAAAAAGGATCAAATTTTTAATCGTTTCAGGTACATTGCGAGAGAGTCTTACGTTCGGACAACAGCTGTCATGTCCATGGTGGGTTACATATTAGGTTTGGGTGATCGTCACGGGGAAAATATTTTGTTCGATTCGGAATCCGGGGATACGGTTCACGTGGATTTCAATTGTTTATTTAATAAGGTTTTTGTTAATAAAACATAACAAAAATGATATTTAGTTGATTTGTTGTTTTACTGAGGTGCGATTTCCAAACATTTCTAGGGTGAAAAGTTCGAATGGAAAGAGAGAGTACCTTTTAGACTAACTCACAACATGGTGGCAGCCATGGGTCCATTCGGAGTCGAAGGAACATTTAGAAAATCATGCGAAATAAGTTTGAGAGTGCTCAGATCACAAATAAAAACTCTCATGTCCGTTTTAACTCCTTTTGCATACGATCCTTTCGGAAGCTGGGGAAAAAATAAAGAAATCGTGCAAAACGAAAGAGATCAAAAAATAGGAGAAGTAGGTTCATTCACATTTATATGCGATGATGATGATGATGATGATGATGATGATGATGATTTTTCTTTATTATTTCAGGCGTTCAGCGAATTAAGCGACATTGAAAAAAGATTAAACGGTTCATTAAGATCGAAACAAAAACAAGGTGATGTTTATCTATCGGTCGAAGGTCAAGTAAGATCTTTAATCATCGAAGCCACCGATATAGATAATTTGTGTCAAATGTATTTTGGTTGGGGAGCTTACTTGTGACCGTTTTAATCACAATTAATTATTATTATTGTTTTTAGAAATAAAAAATTGTAAATAATTTTTATATTTTTAACTTGATAAATATATATATTTTTTTACTTTTTTAATTTTATTTTTTCTTTTGTTTTCCACCCCCCCCCCCTTCCCGCTCCCTTCTCCCTTTTGTTGTGTGTGTCAATAATATAAATAAAGGAAAATTTCAGGTTGGTAAACATTAAAAAAAAAAAAAAAAAGGAAAATAACTACTAAATACATTTTATTTATTTGCACCACGTTTCAGCTTTTATTGATTATAACATACATATTTAAATTAATTAATTTTTATTTAAAGCAATTTCCCATAAATGATTATATATATATTATTAATTCAACATTTAACATCGATAATAATAATAATAATAATATAAATATTAATAATTTTAATGTAATACAGAAAGGGCCATAAGTACTGTTAAATTTTTCCAATAAAACATTAAATATATAAAACATTTAAAACAATATAATATATCATATTTATATAGAATATTTGATTATATATATAATATATATATAATTAAAAACATATATATATTTTATAACTAAAACATTTAAACAAGAAAACCTTCGGTTAAAGATATCTTGTGAATTTTTGACTTTCGGACCCATACCAGCTTGGAAATTTTTTTATTATTTATCATCGTATCTGACGATCCTTTTTCCTTTTACATATATATTTAACCGATATATTATTATTATTATTATTATTTATTAATATATATATATATGATTGTAAACATCATGTAACATATAATATATATATATATATATGCATGCAAACACTACATTATTATCATTTTTAATATTTCGTTTCCCCTTTTTATTTATTTTAGTAATATATATATATATTTAATTAATTATTATATATTCTAATAGATATAATATAAACATCAATAATAATAATAATTTTATATAGTATTTTACGCCATTAATAAATAATATATTTTAAGAGTATATATATTGAAATCAAAATGATTGATAGATTTAATAATGAAATTTTTTCAGTCGATTTCATTTGAACAAATTTTTCCATTTTTTAATTTCTTTTAATTTTGATTGTATTAAATTATAATTAAAAAAAAAATGTTTTGGATTTTTCTAATTTTATAAAAAACCTCTTTCTCTTTTTATTTATAACGAGAGCAAATTACGTGCAGCCATTCACGTAATTCTTAAGAGGTGAAAAATCCTAAAAATTAATTAAATTGCCAAAATATAATTGTTCAGTAAGAAATTCGACTTTAAATTTTGTGCCCGAATTTTTTTTGGTTACCCTGTAGGTTGGACTTTTTTTTAACTTATTTGATTATATATGTGATGATATATATTTATATTCCTGGTTGAAAACAAACAACTGTTTTTTTTTTTATGATGATATGATTTTCTTTTGATATTCTTAATATGTTTGTTTTAAAAGCCTGGATGTGTTTACCAGACGAAAATACGTTGCTATTCGTCATCTTCTTCATTTTGATACGTTACGTATCGACAAGTTGAATTTTCCGATGGAACCAAAGACTAGAAAGAAAAAAAATTTTTTTATATTTACGAATTAATCGTACGTTACAAAAAAAATTATTTATTTTTAAAATAATGCACAACCTTCTTTTCTTCTTTAGTAGGCGGTGAACGTAGCATTAGTAAAAGTGGCGCGTAAAGAAAGTTAAAAATGGCAACACCGTATAACATTTTATTGAAATCAAAATAACTGACTAACGTTCCACTCAAAGCGGGACCTAAAAAATAATTATTATTATATTTATTGAGATTTTTCCGTACCGGAAAACAAAAAAGAAAATTTTGTTTTATTCCTTACCAACAGCAAAACCCAAACAAAAAGCAACGTCTCCGATGGCATAAACGCTACCGTAAATAGCACTGTGACGAATATCTACCAAAAATCCAAGTTCTGGCATCATCGAACTGTCTACCATGCCAATAGCAAAACCCAAACCTGCATTTGGAGCTATGAGCTGATTTATGTTGTCTGCACTTGGTATCTTTGAAAATATAATAAAAATTTAATATTACGCCCGGGATTCTTCCTTTGTTATTTTTAAATAAATTACCCATATGAGACAGCATCCGATTATAATTAAACCCAAAAGTGCTGCCAACCATCTTCCCATTCTATGTCCCAAAGGTCCGAACAAGTTAGTACCTATCAGGTACGATATCGAAGCTGGTAAAAACACGACACCTTGTTCCCACTGTTTCGATTTCATTTTATCTATCATGTGTATGGTAAGAGATGGTTCCAACATAGCTATACCCATGTTTGCAAAAGTGATCGCACCTAAAAGTTTTATTTATTTATTTATTTTTGTAACCGACGACATTTATCAACGGTTTTCAAAGTAATACCTGAGGCTACGAGAATGTAAGGATCGGTAATTAACGATTTTAAAGATGGCGGTTCCAAATCAGTTTTAACAATGCTGGGTTGTAGCACGAGAAGTTGCAAAACTAAAAAAAAAAAATAATATATTTATTATAATTTATTTAAATAATATTTTTGTCAAAATATAAAATAATCTTACGTCCGTCGCCTAAAGCCAAAATGGATAAAATAAGAAAAGGTGCAGTTTTTCCAACAAATTCCGACATGAAACCACCAAATGGTGGACCTATAAGAACACCAAGAGCTAAACCACCAAGTGCGATTCCCATAGCATTTCCACGTTCCTTATCATCCGAATATTGTTCTGCTAACATTCCCATACCTGTACAATAAAATTATTTTAATTAAAAAGTTTAAATTGTAATGTTGTGCATGTGCATGTGGACAGTACCTGAAACACTCGAACAAGATGATCCAATACCTTGAAGAGCTCTTGCAACAAATAAGACACCATAACTTCTTCCAAACGCAAAAACTACAAAGATGGGGGGCGGGAAAAAAAACAAAACATTTAAAATAAATAATTTCGATTGAAAATTAACACAAAACGAACTTTAAAAAACAAACGCAGCCATTTTGTTTTTATTAAAAAAGAAAATTAATGTTGTAAGAAAATAAGTTTTAACAAAGGCAATAATATAACTTTTAAAACCGAGAGCGTGATAAGGAAAGTTTAAGGAAAACCACAGGATTCGTAGGATTATTATCATCATCATCATCATCATCGCTTCCTGTAGGATATTACCACCATTTCTTAAAACTTATAATTTAACTAAGGACTTTGTGGTTTTTTTTTTTCCTTCTATCCCTGTTTTCACACCCAATTTTTTGATTTTGTCAAGGTTTTGTGTTTTTACAAAATTAAACAGGGATAAACATTTTTTTTTTTGTAATTTTTGGATTTATTCGTGAGAACCACCTTCAATGAAAACTTTTAATAAGTTTTATTAATATTTATTAAAACATAAAAAACATAATAATATGCTTACTTATTGTTGATAAAAACATGATGACAAATCCAGCAAACATTGGAATGCTGTAACCGATCCTGTAAAAAAAAAAAAAAGGAAAATTTTTGATGAATTTCCAAACGGGGGTGGGGGTGGGGGTGGGAATTTTTCCTACTCACTTGTGTGTTAAAGGTCCTATAAATGGATTCGCAAGAAGTTGTACGAAAGCTTTTGAAGCAAACATCAAACCTAAATCCACATTTTCTTTATTTAATTCATTATGTCTTTCTTCTTCTTTTATTTCATCCTGTGTTGCATTGACTGCATAAACAAAAAAACAAACAAACAACCGCGTTTGTTTCATTCATGTTTTTGATCGTAAAAATGAAAATAATATAAATAGGAAAATAAACTCACCAGTGGTCGTTCCCTCGGTTGGTGATGGTAATGTTAAATTTGAGGGTAAAGTTTCATTACATGGATTAATAATAATTATTTGGGGAGGCAGAGGCGGCGGAGGCGGCGTAGGTGTCGTAAAATTTTTTAATTTTAATTCGTTCGGATGCTGCATTTCGTACAAAAATGTCGGCAATATCGGGACTGAAATTTAAAAAAAAAAAAATGAAAATCAAATCGTTATGAAATGTTTTGCTACTGACAAGTACGAGAGGTTTTTGCTCTTGACAAAACCATCGATGATTATCTACTCGATTGCTTGTACACAACACAAAAAAATAATTTTCCCCACAAAATTTTCCAAATAAATAAATTTTCACATTATTATTAATTGTGTGTGGGTGTGCGTTCATCCTTTAAATCCCTTCCGCGATAATATAATTTTTTCTCATATATATAAAAATTAATAACGCTTATTTATTATTATTATTATTATAAATAAACTCTTAATTAATAAAATTCGTCGTGCGTTTAAAAATTTAATTACGTAAATAAAAAAAAAAAAAAACTCAACAAATTTTTAATTTTGTTTAATGTAAGTGAATGAATGAATGAAAATAGAAGAGAAAAAAGAAAAATGGAGGAAGAAAGTAATGTGGGGGGATGGGAGGTAGGGAGTTGGAGGTAGGGGGAGGAAGAAAAACAATTCACCCTGAATAAAATCATTGGGCTCATTCATTTTCAAACATTTTTTTTTATATACACGAGCCAACTCATGAAACGTAAAACTAGAAATTTTTTTCTCTCTAAGATGGTCTTTATATTTTTTTTTCATCTTATCAACAACCTGTGCTTTCTTAAATCTTTTACTATTTTCCCTCTCTCTCTCTCTCTCTCTCTCTCTTTTATTTATCGTATAAAAATGGAAAAAAAGAGAGAGAGAATTTTCACTTAAGAAAAAAGATAAATGATTTTTTTCTTTTTCTACAATCATTTATTATAATTTTTCATTTTAACGTTTATCTATTAATAAATACATAAATTATTTATTTATTAATTTATTAAAAATGTTTTGAAATTTTTTTTCGCTGGAGAAAATAATAATAATAATATCGATCGGTTAAAAGTCAATAATAAGATTTTTTTGTTTCGAACTTACGAATGTCAAAAAATTTTTTTATTTTAACTTTTAAAACTTTAATTTTATTAAAGGAGGGGAAGGAGGAAAAGAACAAAAAAAATGAAAAATATCAATTTTGAATATTTTATAATAAAAAAAAAAAATGGCTGATATGATTTTATCTTGGGATTGAATGAAAAAAAAAAAAGAAAAATTATATGTAAGAAGTTCAACAGGTTAAAGAGTGAGATTAACTTCTTTTTTTTTGTGCGGTAAAAAAACCAGTTGCGCCCATATAATTTAAATACAAACACAATTCATTTTATTTTAGGAAAACAAAAAATTTTCCGCGGAAAATTTTTTTTTTTTTAATTATTTCAAAGCAAAATTTTCTTAGGGTGATAAATAATATTTAAAAAAAAATAGAAAAATATAATTTGCTATCGTTAAAAGTAAATTTTTGCTTTTATCAACTTTTTTTCTTCTTCTCTCCATTTTCTTTTTTTTTTTTACGATAGAAAATAATCGAAACGTGATTTTCTTTAAATTTTCTTTCTAAAAAAGTAGGTTTACACTTTATTGAGAAGGGGAGAGAGAGGGGGAGAGAGAGAGAGAATAAGAAGGAATCAAATTTCTATATTTTCTTTTTTCCAAAGAAAAACTTACCGACTATTGTTAGAAGCATGTTATCGAGAAGGAGAGCAATGGCGACAATTATCAAAACTAATTTTCTTGATTCTCTACATGAATATATTTTCGCACCTAATTTTGTGCTCGCCAACCAATCACGTATCGCAATCATTTTGTACCTTAAAAAATTAAATAATTTATTAAATAAAACCTATCACGATGATAATGATAATAATAATAATTTTTCAATCGTTCGTCGTTGTACAGACAACAAAAACAGCATCAATCATTTCGATCGAACCTTTCAAATTCGATTTGTTGAAAATGAAGAGAGAGGGAGAGAGAGAGAGAGAGAGGAGAAAATTAATCTTTAAGAATTTTCCGACATTTTTAATTTCATATTTTTTTTTTTAATTTAGCGTAAGAAGGTATAAGTAGTTTTAGAAAAAAAAAAAAAAAAAAGAAAATTAAATTAACTCACGATATGAGAGCCTCTTACTACTTCCTGTCAACCTCAGATTTTTCTTTTTTTTTTATTTTTATTTCCTTTTTTTTTTTAAAAAAATAAAAAAACATTTCGATTGAATTTTGACTCCGATAAATTTATTTTCCTTTTTTTTCCTTTTTTTCCTTTTTCTTTCCTTTTTATTACGAAAGCAAATGTTTTTATGCATGAACCGAGTCGATTTTTTTTCTGTTCAGATTTCATCATCTCTCTCGTAACTTTTAATAAAATTTAAAAAACATAAGAATAAAATTCAATTATTATTATTATTATCATTATTTCGAATTCGTTTTATTTATTTATTATTATTATTATCATCATTCCGACTAAAATAAAATTTAAATTTTTTTTTTCTTTTTTTTAAAAAAATAATTTATTGCGAATATATTTTTATAGTATATATTTTATTGATTTTATCAGTCAATCGATCAATCAGCGACTGAATGAATGATGATAATAATAATAATAATAATGGTTGAAAGTATATATTTTGTATCTGTGCCCTTTTTCGGTTTTTTTTTTTTTAGTTTACTTTACTTTGATTAATTGAACGAATTCACTTTTCTAATTCAATTTTCTAATTTCTTTCATTTTCTTAAATCCAAATATCAAATCAGCATCCGTCTTTCTTTTTCATCTCTCTCTCTCTCTCTCAGGGGAAGAAAAGGATTTATTTAAAACTGTCCTGATTTATTATTATTATTATTATTATTATTATTATTTTCTTATTCCGAACATAATATTATTTAATATGTGATTTTTTCCCCTTTCTTTTAGTATTGGAACAGCAGAGTTTACAAAATTGTGCTATTGTTTTTGTGTTGTGTGTGTGTGCGGGTGTGCGTGTGTGCTCTTTAAAATAACCGTCATTTTTTATGACGGCAATAATAATAATAATAAGTAAGAATTGTTACGAAAGAAACAAAAAAATTTAATTAATTAAAATTAATTTTGGGTTTAAGAAAATTCAACTCGAATTTTTTAAAAATTTATTTAATTTTCTTTTAAATTTTTACTATTATTATCATTATTATTATTATTATTATTATTATTATCATCAAATGTTATTCGACAACACGTGACGATCACGGGTAATAAATTAAAATAACAGAAAAAAAAAAAAAAAGATTCACACCTGAGCCAAACTCAAATTTTTCACTCATTTAATTATTATTATTAATTTTTGAAAAAGAGTAAAAATCACACACACGGTTTTAAATTATTATTATTATCATTATTATTATTATCGTCATCATCATCATTATCATCATTACTATTAATATTCATTCGTTCGATAATAAAATATATATAAATGAACGAAAGAGAAAATTATAGTAATAAATTATTATTATCATACAACAAGTGTCGAATAAATTTCAATTTTTTTTAAATGTGAAAGGATTATTATTATTATTATTATCATTATTATTATTGCAACAAATAAATTTCATATAAATGTGGATTTAACAATTGGTAAAAAAAAAGAAAAAGGGATTTCGACGAAGAATGTTTAGTTTTTTTTTTTTTTTATTGTTAAAATCTCGTAAAATTGTTACGATAAAATGAAAGAGAGAGAGAGCAAGAGAGAGAGAGAGAGAAAGAGAGAGAGAGACAGAGAAAGAGAGAGAAAGAGAGAGAGTGTAAATTATTTTTTTTTTAATATTTAAAAGAAAGAAAAGCGAGAGGAAAATCTTTTTACGAAAATGTAGAATAAAAGACGAGAGGCAAAGTTTTTCTGTCATCATCATTGAAAAAAGTCAATCGAGTGCGAAGGAACCGGAAATTGTTAAGCCACGTCGGTAAAAGAAAAAAAAGAAAAAAGAAATAATAATAATAATTTTTCAACTTTTAATGAAAGTTAAAAGGTTTTCTTTCTTACCGAAATTTTTACACCCTCCCCTTGCCTCCCCCTTCTTCCCTCTTCTACTCAAAAACCACAATACGATATAAATAATAATAATAATAATAATAATAATAATAATAATAATAATAATAATATCGAAAAGTTTTATTTATTATGGAAAAAAATATGAAAACTCACTTGTGATGTTTTGTGGTTGCGATTAATATCAATTTTCCCTCGTCGTCGTCGTTATTTCATTTTTTAATATTCCGGGGGTACTTAACCCCCGGAAACATAACCCTTTTAACTTGCTACCCCTGCAAAAAAAAAAAAAAAAAAAAGAAAAATTAACAACAAAAAAAAAATTTTTTTGTCACGTCGTCATCAAAATAATTTTTTTATTTTTATTTTTTTTATACGAATCGATAAATTAATAAACAAACAAACAAACAAACAAACAAAATTTACGAATAATAATAATAATAATAAAAGATTCGTTTTTTTTCGATTCGAATTTTCTAGAAAATTTTCTTTTTTTTTTTTTTTTGTTTGAAATTGACTAATCCATCATATAAATAAATAAAATGTCTGTGTAAATTTTCCTTTTTCGATTACTTTTGTCCAAAACGCGTCAATTCTTTATTTTTTTTCATAAAAATCTGTTTGCTTTTCCCTTCCCCCCACTCTCTCTCTCTTTCTCTCTCTCTCTCTTTTATTTGTACGTTGGTTTTCACAAACTCTGAATTTATTACATATATATAATGTTATGGATTTTTTTCTTTGTTTTTTTATTATTATTAAATTTTCCTTTTTTCCTTTTTTTTTTGTCCCACACGAAAAAAATAATTCGTATCGTAAAATTGATTACGTAACAATAGTTTGTTAGTTTAAACAAAAACAGAGAGAGAGAGAAAATGGAACAAAGAAAGAAAACAAATTGATATGAGAAAAAATCATCATCATCATCATCATAATTAATAATAATAAGTAATGATATTATGCGGTGAAAATAACAACAACAATCACAACAACAACAACAACAAACAACAAACAAAAACTTTCAAAATTCTATAAATAATTGAAAAAAGAGAGAGAGAGAGAGAGAGAGAAATGGTTTATCCTTTTTTAAAAAAAAAAAAGGTTAATTTATTTTTCACTTTATTTTTAATGCGAAACTGTAGTTTAAAAAAAAAGGAAAAGTCGGAAAAGTGGGAAAAGTGGGAAAAAAGGGGGAGAAAAAAAAGGGAGAAAAAAAGGAAGTATGAGAAAAAAAATGTACGGGATAAAAAGTGGGGAGGGAAAGGGAGAAAAGGTGGAAGGAGGGGGAAAATGTCGAATGAAATTGAAAACTTGATAATTATTAAAGTTAATTGTTAAATAATTTTTTTTTCCATTTATTTATTTATTAATAAATGACTTTGAAAAATCCTTAGTTAGCCTTAACAACACAATTAATAATATCATTATTATTATTATTATTATTAATTATTTTTAATTAATTTTCATTTGTTTGTTTAAAAAAAAAAAAAATGGCAAAACAATTAAATTGAAATTAAAATTTTTTTTTTCTAATGGAAAATAAATAATTTCCTTATAGGTTTTAATTGTTTAAAAAAAAAAATTAACGTTTTAAACAAATGACGTCATAATGTTGCATCAATTAATTAAATTTAATTATTATTATTATTATTATTATTATTATTATTATTATTATTATTATTATTATTATTATTATTATTATTATTAACAGGTATAAGACAATTTACTTATTTATTTTTTTTTTGAAAAATAAAAATTATTTTAATTTGTTATCGGATGAGGGGGAGGGGAGGGGTGGGGAAAAAATTATCGATCGATAATTATGATTATCAATTATTATCATTATTATTAAAAAAATTTTAACGGATTTAAATTCGACCGGAAGTCGTTAAAAAAAATTAAAAATCCCGCCAAAAATTAACTTAACGAATCCTGGAAAATTTTTTCTATTTTTATTTTTTACATTTTGTACTCGTTCGATTATTAATTAATTACCGTAATAATTAATTAATTAATAATTAAAATTATACTTTTAAAAAATAAAAATGGCGGAAAGTTGAAAGAAAAACTTTTGGAAAATTTATCGACGACGAATCAACACGTGGGAAAACAATTTGATTTTACATCACAAACCGTTCGTTTCATTTGGTTTTTTTTTTTTAAAAAAAAGAAGCGAATAATAATAGTAATAATAATAATAATAATAATAATGATATTAATTACCTATAAGGATGTAAAATAATATTCCGTCGTCGCATCAAAGGCGCCGAACGTTTTCCTTTTCGACGTTCGCTGACGTCGTCCTCGTCGTCCTCGTCGTCGTCTTCAACTCGCGTTTCAATTCTGACTCGATAAAAAAAAAAAAAAAGTTAAAAATTGAAAAAATTTTCCTCTTTTCTTTTCTCACTTTTCTCTTCAATACTTCTGCGCGGTTACCATTTTTTATTTTATTGGAAGGAAGTAGAGGGAATTATTATGGCGGTGGCGGTGGTGGTGGTGGTGGCGGCGATGGTGACGAATAGAAATATCTCAATTAAATTAAAAAAAAAAAAAAAGGAATTTTTTAGAATTAATGGACGTGTGCATACCTGTTGCGAATTTTATTTTTTTTACATTTTATTATCATTTTTATCACCATAAAAAAATTTTCTTTTCGCATGAAAATAATAATGATAATAATTACATTTGTTTCCTCGCTTAGTAATTAACGGTTTTTTCGACAGAGAGAGAGAGAGAAAGAAAATTTAAAATGAAAAAATAAAAAAAAATTGTTTTGCAAATTTCAAAGGTTATTTTTTAACACAAAGGAAAAAAAAATGATGGAACAAAGGAATCGGACTAGGCTGAACAAAAAAAAAAATTTTTTTTTTCCCAAAGAACAATGAAAGAGAGAGAGAGAGAGAGAAAATATTTTTGATAAGAAAAAATCTGTTGGAGACGTTTCGTTTGAATTTTCCCGGTTTTAGTTAAATATTGAAAAGTTTTTATCACAAAAAAAAAAAAAAAATTTTCTTTTTTCGTATTCAATTTAAAATAAAACGTCAATTTAATTTTTTTTTTTTTTAATTTCGAGCCTTATCGATAACGTTCATATTATCATTATTATTTATTCACACGCACACACTCACACACTTAATTTGCATCCATTCAAATATTATTTGACTCCATAATTATTTTCTCCAGTCGTCACCGTCATCGTCATCGTCTGTATAATTTTTTTTCACTCAATAAACTTTTCGATAATAAACATAATAATAATAATATTATCAATTTGATAATAATAATAATAAATCAACGTTCGTAAAAAAAATTTCGAATTGTAAATTTTACCCGTAAACGTTTTTCCTCTTAGAAAAAAGGAAAATTTTTTTGAAAGAGAGTAAAAAAAAAGTTTAAATGAGTTGGAAAATTTTTTTTTTAAAGGGGCGAAATCTTAAAAATATCACGCACAAAACAACTTGCTTTTATATAAAAAAACTTTTCCCTCCCTCCCCTCCCCCATCCCCGTACCCATCACCCCCCATCACCTCCCCATCTTATTATTTTAATCGATTAGCTTTTCATATGATTTTTCTTTTACTTTTGCAAAACGAAAAAAAAAAAAAATGGCGGAAATGATTTGTTTTTCGAATCGAATCGTATCGATCGATCGATCGATTGATCGATTTTTTTTTCTCGATAATAATAATAATATACACACACACACACACGGGGGAATAAAACGTTGATTAAAATTCTATAAACGAGAGAGAGTGAAAATGGGTGAGAAAAATCGATTGAAAAATTTTCTTTTTTTGGTGAAAATGATTTTTTTTGAATTCCATATGAAAATTCTTTTCACGTTATTGAAATATTTTCTCTTTATGGAATAATAGATATTAAGAAAATTCTTTGAATGACATTCTTTCTCATTCACGACTTGAATTCTTATTATATCCGCCATTTTCTTTTTTTTTTCGACCTCATTTACACTCGAATATTATTTTTCCTTTTTTTTACACATCAATTATGGTTTATTAAATATAAAAACCATTTCCCCCCCCCCCCCAATTTACAATACCGACAAATTTTTTCAATTTTTTAAAAGTCGATAATGATGATGATGATGATTAAATGACAAATTTATCGATAATAATAATGATAATTTTCTTATATTTAAAAAAATGAAAATTTTTTTTTATTAATTGTTTATATGTTTTTCTCATCGACTATATTTTGTATTTTAAAAAATTTTTCCCTTCGTTGTGAAAATTTGGTTAAAGAGTTTCAAAAAAAAAAATTTTCTTTTGTTACGAGATGACAAATACGAGAGAGAGAGAGAGAGAGATCACAATTTTCCATTATCCACTTTTCCAACTATATAAGAGTGAAAAAGATTTATGTATTTATATATAATCTTTTTTTTATTTTTTATTATTATTATTAATAATTTTTACTATTATTATTATTATTATTATTAAAATTTATTTTTCAATTTTAAATAATTAATAGTTAAAAGAAAGAAAAATTTTTCAAATTAGTTCTTTCATTTTTCCTTAAATAATAATTTCCTTAAATAAAAATTAAAATATATTTTCAAATATCGAGAAAATAGAGAGAGAGAGAGAGAAAGAGACAGAGAGAGAGAGAGACAGAGAGAGAGAGAGACAGAGAGAGAGAGAGAGAGACAGAGAGAGAGAGAGAGAGAGAGAGAGAGAGAGAGATAGAGAGAGTTGGAAAATGATAAAATTTTACAAGAGTGTGTATATAAAATCAAGGTGAAACGTAGATAGATAGATAGATGGCAGACATTTTAATTAAAATTTACCTTTTTTTTTTTTTTGTGTTAAATAAAATATATATGAAATTATAAAGAGAGGCAAAAAAGAGAGAGAGAGAGAGAGAGAAAAGGTAATTACATTCATTTAGCCACCCCTTTGATGAATATTCGTTCGTCTAAAATTAACTAAAATTTAATTATCACTTCCTATCTCTCCCTTCCTCTCCCTTCCTCTCTCTCTTTCTCTCTATCATTTTTATACCTTGACCATTTTGTCGAATCGTTTTTTCCCAACCCCTCCCCTCCCTCCACTTCGATATCATATTTTAATAAATAATTTTCTTATCAATATTTAACAAGATAGGAAATTATAATTTAAAACAAAAAAAAAACTTTTTTTAAATATTTGTATTAAATCTTTTCTTTTTTTTGTTTGTTACCAACATCCATTTCACATAGGATTGTCATATTCTTAGAAGGGGGTGGAGAGGGAGGGAGGGGAGGGGTATATATTCATCAATCGACCGACACGTAAAAATCAACGGAATTTTTTTTTTAATAAAAAATTACGATTTATTAAACGTCCGGTTCCTTCTTCTTCTTCTTAATTACTTTTCTTAATAAATTGCGTAATGGCGATTCTAAAAACAAAAAACTAACTAATAGCTCTCCATTTTAATTATTAAAAAAAAAAAAAAAGGATTACAGTTATCACAAAAAGCAGTGCAAAAAAAAAAAAAAGTTTCTCATCATTTTCATTTAAAATAAATAATAATTGTATCCGCGTATTGATTAACCGATTTTTAAAAAGTAAACTTTACTAATTAAATAAGTATTATTATTATTATTATTATTATTTTAAAATTATCAAGAGCACTATTATTATTATTATTAATACATTTTTTGTCTATGTATGTATTTATATATAAATAATTTTTTTAATCGGAATCCGACGACGAGGACGATTTCGATTTTCTTTTTCTCGGCGAACCGGAAACGGAACTTTTTGATGAACTCCTCCGACTTCTGACGTGGGGCGATCGTTTTCTCGAAGAATTCGTCGCACTCCTCCGACCCCTTTTGGAAAATGGAGACCTCGATTTTCTCGATTTTCTCGACGGTGAATTCGAACGACTCCTCTTTCCGAGTGTTTTCCTCCTTCGGGAACTCGATCTCCTCCTGTAACTTTTATTTCTCGAAGAAAATCTCGGGGATCTCGATCTTTTTCTCGGACTCCTCGAACGCCCCCTCCTCTCGTCCTTTCTACTCCTCGATCTTTCTCTACGCCTCGTTTTTTCACTGCTTTTCGCACTTTTTTCACTCCGTGTATTTTCTATAATTTTTTTTTTCGAATTACTCTCCTCCGTTTTGTTTTCACTTTCACTTTCGAGTTCTTTTTTATCGGAGGAGGAGTCCTCCGGTTTTAAATTATTATCTAAAACGATTTCGTTTGGTTTGTCATTGGTATCCTCTAAATTTTTTTTCTTATCATCATCGGATCCCTCGTTTTCCCTCATTACTTTGTCTTCGTTAATGTTCTCATCACTTGATACCGCGGGCACTTGGTTTAGAATTTCGGGTCTCGATTCTTCCACGGTATCTTCCTTTTCCGTATGAATACGATTCGATTCCACATCATCTTTGTCGTTTTCTCCGTTCCCACCCTTGTTTTCTTCATCGTTTTGTCGGGGGGAATTAATGGGATTTTCGTTATCTACATTGTACTGATTTTCAGATTCTTCTACCGGAACCGGATTCGATACTTCTTGATAACTGTCATCGGGTTTTATATTCGATTCATCCGTTCGGGTCATTGATAAATCTTCTCTGCTGTCATTTTGCTCTTCTTCCTTATTCATTTCATCCCTTTCATTTTCTCATCGTCACTTTTATCGGAATCTTTCATTTTACTTCTCTCCTTCATTTCTTCCACCTGATTCATTTTTTCCGAATCGACATGCTTCTTAACATCTACAATATCAAATTGATCGTTTGCATTTAATACCTATTCTAAATAAAATACCTTTTGATGAGAAGTAAAAAAAACTCACCTTCAACGAGGTATCCATTTTCTTTGTTTTCATTTTCGAAATCTTCACGAGTCAAATGCTCTTCGGCATGGGTTTCCTCATTACTTTCCGGAATATTTTCGGCCTCTTCTTCTTCTTCAACAACTTCGGTTGCCGTTTTCCTCGCCTTTTTCTCGCTGTTTTCTATTTCTTCTTTAAGATTATTTTTTCTTTTTTCAATCATTTCTAAAATTTTAAAATTTTACAAAACGAAATGTCAGTTTAAATAAATAAAATATCCACACTTTGCTGATTTTAACGGATTCTTACTTTCTACTAATTTTTGACTAATGACCAAACGTTCTTCTGTTTTATCATTGTGAACACATGGTAAGTAAAATAAATGAGGTTTTGCCTGGGTTTGAATGAAATTTTTCAGAGGGATAACATTTGCTTCCCAAGCTTCGTATTCTTTGACTCTATTCAAACTCCATTCTATTCTTTTTATTTCAACTTCTCGTCTTTTCTTTTCTAAAAAGAGTTCCCGCTTTTCTTGCATTAATTTTTCCTTTTCTCTTTTAGCATCTTCTTCTAATTTTTTCTCAACTTTTAATCTTTTTTCTTCCTGCCGAAAACGAAAAAGAAAATTAAAATTTATTACACATATGAAATAAGATATTTATTTTAATCGACACAAAACTTACTCTTTCCCTAACTCTAGTTTCTTCTTTACGAAATTTTTGTAAAGTTCCAACAAGGGCTCCAAACATTCTTTTATGCCTTTGCTTGCTTTGTTCATCTACTGTTTGAGCAGCAATTACTTCTTGACGAGAAGGTGCTTCTGTTGCTGTGGTGAAAACTCTCGATGGCAATGCAGGCTGTCATGATTAAAATGAATTAATTTCATTTCACTTATAAAAAAAAAAACATTAAAAATATTAAAAATACCTTTTTCGTTGTTTCTTCTTCTTCTTCATCTTCAGGCTGCACATTGTACGGAAGTCCGGATAATCTAAAATAAATTTAATATTTTTCATTTTAATTACACAACAAACACCGCATAATAATAATAATAATAATTTATATTAACCTGGCAAAAACTCCTTGAGGTCTGACGTCACCACTTATTCCCCTAAAAGTAATTATATTATTTATTAATAAGTAATAAAATTTTGCTTCGAATTGTAATTTTTTTTTTGTTAAAATTTACCTCTTTAAATTAAAGGAACCATCTTCTGGAATTGGTCTTTGAATTCTTGAATCAATAGCAGAGGCTATAACTCTCCTTCTTTGATTTTTGGAATCATCAAAGGCACCAATATGTTTGTTTTTATCTGTATGTAATTCAACTTTTATGTTACCATACCTGAAAATAAAATGTTATGCTCCTTAGTATAATAATACATATAATTCATTTAACAAGTTTCCAATCGGTCATGTAATAAAAGTATTAATAAAAAACGAGTTCAAACATTAAATTAGTTTACAAGTACTAACAGTTCAACACCACACCCTTAAATTTTACAAAACATATCAATTTCTTTTCAACATTTTTTATAGTTAAGTTTTATATGTGAACATGAAATTTCTATAATATCTCAAAAAAAATTTACAATAATTTACTTAAAGATAATACCGTAATTATTATTATAAGAGCAAAAAAACACATATATAGATGTTATTATTTGATTTAAAGAAATTCGGATATAAATATATATATAGTAAACAAAACTTAAACAAATTCATAGGTAAAATGTTAAATGTCGGTAGACGCGGAGTTGAAACAATATTTAACCATACCGAATTGGGCCATTTGAAAATGTTTTCCCTTCTACTTTTTGAATTGTTTCTTCAACATTTCTTAATTTTTCTTTCGCCCGTTCAAGTTCTAACTGAATTTTAGATAAATTCAACATGATTATATAAACATTGCATTAACCTGACTTCATGGAATAATTTAAATCATAGAGTAACAAACACGAGAAAAAATGGCCAAAGTCGTGGTAATAGAAATCAATGAAATATGTACGCCAACTCATCGGATGTTAAAATGCAATTCGAATAAATCTTATAATAACTTTTTTTAATTTGAATTTTAAATTAAATTTAATTCTTTATTAATAATAATAATTACTATTATTTCTAAAAAATATTTTAAACTTTATTTTAAATAAACATTTTTAAAAATAAAAGAATATTTAAGCTTTATCATTATTTAAATCTTTTATTAATCAACCTGAAACTGTATGATAAGAAAATAATAATTTATTTATTACTTTTATATTATGATAAAACGCTTATACATGCTTAAAATGTTTGTTTTTCCTTTAAAAAAATGTTTCGATTATTAATCGAAGAATAAAATATATTTTACAAAAAAATTTCGTATAAAATTCGAGTCCAATTTACCGAATAATTATTTTAAAAATGAACGTTGGCGGCCATTTAAATAAAATTATTTGAAAATATTTTTAAATTAGTTTAATTATAAATTAACCATTTTAAAAGTTTTTACAATAATATAAAATAATAATAATAATAATAATAATAATAAACCGATACTTGTTTTGCCCGCGTAAAAACATCATGGAATTAATAAGTTTTTTTTAACAAAATTATTTTAAATGAAAAATAAATAAATAATTCCGGCTGTATACAAAAATTAATTAAAGTTCTAAAAACCAATTCTCATTCCTAATTAAAATAAATAAAATATAAAAAGTTTATAAATAAATAAATAAAATAATAAAGTTTAAAAAAAAAAAAAAAGTTCACATATTGAAATAATATATATATTATGGATTTTATATGCCAACAACAACAACAAAAAAAAAAAAAACAAATAATTATTTAATAAATAATTAAATAAATTGTACTTTAAGTATATGTATATATAATAAGACTAGTTTTGTTAAAAAAATTTTTTTGTCAAATAAAAAATTAAAATCGTGTAATAATAATAATAATAATAATCATTTGTAAACAAAAATCACTCAAAAAAATTTCATTATTATTATTATTATAAATAAAATAAAATAAAATAAAAAAAAAGAAAATTGTGCGCTTTACTTCAATACCGTACTCAATTTAATTAATAACAATTAATTATAATAAATTTGGCAATTAAAATAATTTTTTCATCTCCTACATTTAACAAAAATAAATAAATAAATAAATAAATCAACCGTAATTTAATTTTTTTTTTTAATAAAAAAATAAATAACAAAAAATAACAAAATTAAAATGCAGAAATAAATTTTAAAGCGTAAATTTAAACAAAAACATTGGCAGAATGTTAAAAATTATTATTATTATTATTTACAAATTATATATTTTGTATATAAAACAATCGATAATACTGATTTCATTTATTATTATTATTATTATTAAATAATTAATCCTTAATTAGTTTAATTATATTTAAAAGCACCAACATAATTTTGTACGAACGATAAAAAAAAAATTTTTTTTACATAAAATGATGTTAATAATAATAATAACAAGTAATAATAATGGGAATGATGACAAACACAACAACATAATAATAATAATCATTTCGAACAGTTATTAATAATAATAATAATAATACTTATAAAATGCGTATTTTAATTTCATTTATTTTATAACAAACGATAAACTTTATAACAAAACTAAAAAAAAAAAAAAGATTTTTTTAAATAATAATAATAATAATAATAATACATTTATGATTGTCGAAAATTATGTACATAATACTTATTTATGACTAAATTTTAATTCCGTGTGAATATTAAAGAGAGAGAGAGAGAGAGAAAAAATACAATCAATTGGTGAACATTACAAAAAAAAAAAATTTGATAAAACTAATAATATCATCATCATCATCATCACATTTTATAATATTTTTTTATTTATACTATGGCACAACCAGAAAATAATCAAATTAAAACAAACAAACAAACAAACATAAAACTACAACATTAAAATCAGTTACAAAAAAAAAAAAAAAAAAAAAATTGTAAAATACATAAAATTATTATTATTATTATTATTATTATTATTATTATTATTATTATTGGCCCTATAGAATAAATTAAACAGACATTTTCTGAATAATGAGAAGTAAAAATAAAAAACTTATTTATTTATCACATTTTTACGTCATCACATTTTTTTTTTTTTTTTTTTTTTAATAAATTATAGAATAAAATTAAAAACAAAAAATCTAACAAAATTAACAACAACCAAAAAAAAAAAACATAAATTTTAAAATATATATATATAATGTAAATATTGGTCGTTTTATTTAAAAAGGCAAAATCATCATCATCATCATCATCATCTAGAAAAATTTTTTTAATAAATAATAATAATAATAATAATAATAATATTTGTTTGTTATTAACGTTAACTCGTCGATGACGATGAAATGTTTAAACAAAGTTGATGATCTCGTAGATCCGTCCAACCTCCGTTTCCATTTTTAACATTATCTCTCCTTAATATCAGAGAATGAACTTTTAATTTTTTAGGATAAAGATATTTTTTAGATGTTTTCAATGTCGTTTGAATTTGATTTAAAAACGTTGTCGCTTCGCAGTCTTTTTTCTTATGATGAAATCCGCTGTGACAAAAAAAAAAAAAAAAAATCAAATCAATTAATTAATTCTTTTTACCACGATCGAATTCGTCGTCATATTGATTGATTGATTGATTGATTTACCATTCTCCTATGTGAAATATTCTCGGAGCTCTCGGCATCATAACGAATAATTTTTTCGGTAGGCAAGTATTCGATACGATTTGCAAACTGTAATCCCAATTGTAATCGTCGTATGTGCAAAAATTAATGGCGCATTTTTTTATTTCGTTCCATATATTTCTATTCAATGCCATTCCCATGTTGTGCCTGCTACTTATCCAATTCGATGTTTCTATCTGTGAAATTTTGTCAATTAATTTTTTAAAAAATAAATTTTTTTTAATTAAACGTAAAAAAAAAAAGGATTGCTAAAAAAAAAAAATAAATATATATTTTTATTTCTCTATGACTTCTTTTTTTTTTGCACCCCATATGCAAACATGCTTCTAAATGCAATACACCTAAACAAATACAAATTTTTCTTTTTCTCACGACTTCGAATCCAAAAAATACAACAATAATAATAATAATAATAATAATAATAATAATAATAATAATAATAATAATAATAATAATAAATAAGGATATGCATTGACAAATGATGCGATCGGTTAAACTTACTCTATGAGAATATACGTAATAAACGTTACGTAAAAATACTTTGTGATATGTTCCCAGTGAAAAAACATCACAATTCCGACAATTTTGCGGTTGTGTTTTTTTCATTAAATTTAACACGTGAATAAAATCTTCGGCAAGAAAATGATCTTCTTCGATAAATAAAACCAAACCTGGAAAAACAATAATAATGATAATAATAAACAATCAGTTTGTCTTTTCTTTGCATGCGAAAAAAAAAAAAGAAAATTTACCCGTGTGGTAACGTGTTATTTCCAACTGTGAAAAAACTCTGTTCGCTTTCCACCACCAATGATGTTTAGCTTGCGTAAATTTAGCCTCTCTATAGTGACTGTACATATCCGGCCATTCGGCATTCACACAATTTTTTTTCAAAGCTCTACGAACAAAAAACCCAAAAAATTAAAATGTGATTCATCACTTTCTAAACGCTCCTCTTCCCCCCCCCTCCCGTCATTACTCGTAAAAAAATTTTTTTTCGCATTTTTACAAATAAGGGAAAATAAAGTAGTAAAACCCACTCTTCGATTGTCATGTTTCTCGAACAATCGTTTGGCGAAGGTCCTGGAAACGTATTCGGATGAGTTTGTATCGAATATGGATAAAATATTTGCAAAACTTTACAAAAATCTATGCTCTGTATCAGATCGTTTATTTCCGAATTGAAAAAATCATGGCTGAAAATTAATAACGTTGTGTCAATGTCTCGAGCCTGTGCGAGACTCACTATCAAATGACGAAGATATCTGATTCTTACGTGAACCTGTGAAAAAAAGTGAAAGCAGACGACGACGACGTGAATAATCGAAAGTGACAAACACAAAAAATAGATTTTTTTAAATATATAATTATGAAAATTAATTTACTTGTACGATAATAATCAACGAATCGTTTTGCAACGGTCCGAAAATATCTTCGTTGTGAACGTATTGCCTCCCGTTATATCTTTCTATTTCCGCTTTTATATCGGAAACGCTTAAAATATTTTTACCATTCGACGTTGAATTATCAGACCGAGGTCTAACTTTTAAATATTTTTGAATATCTGACGGTACGAAACTTAATGAATCGTTTTCCACGCTCGTATCACAATCCGTTTCGTGGTACGTTATTGCTATGTGCAACCAAATAAACATAATCAATGAAAATAATATAATGGTTCGCAAATAAGATGGCGGTCGACGTTTTCGAACTGGTGGAATCGGAATTAGAACTTTATGTCGTCCTAAAAAAAAAAAAAAAAATTTATAATACACAATGGAGTTATTTTTTTAAAAAAAAAATAAATAAATAAATAAATAATTTTTATTTACCTGATCGCATCATATTAACCGTTGAAATACGATCCCAGTCTAAATCACCTAAAACAAATAAATAAATAAATAAATAATAATAATAATAAATCGAATTCATTTCTATTTTTTTTTTTTAACATAGTAAGAAATATAATTTTTGTAAATTATTCTTATCGTAGTATTACCTTCACAAAATTATTTACTCTTTAAATAAAAATTTAAAACCGTTATTAAGTTTATCCTTGGCTTGGCTTTTTGTGTAACATAATCGAATATTAAAAAAAAAAAATGGAGTCACAATGGTTGAAAACGTTTTACTTTTGCAAGAAAAAGAAAAACAATGAAATTCTAATGTGGAAAATCTATTTATTTAAATAATTTATATTTATGTAAAGAAAAAGTTATTAAATAAATAAATAATTTTTTTTTTTTTTTTTTTAAATTATTACATAAATTTTTTTCGAACATTATTTTATTCGTTATTTGAAAATACAAAAAAAAAAATTTGTCACATGATGAATAAAATTCTCAAGCATATTAATATCAGGAAAAGAATTTAATTAAATGAAATACCTTGAAAGAAGAACACAAATTAAATCTTAATTAAATAAAAATTTTTTCAAAGGTAAATTACAAAATATTCAAATTTTTCTCGTTTTTTAAACAATATTAAAAAGTTTCTTTTTTTAAAAAGAAAAACTTGTTTTTTTTTTAATATAGTTGTTTTAACTAAAAAAAAAACTGTGTGACATTTTAATGGCTATGTTAAATATAAGTCTTTGCAGTAACAAGGAAATAAACATTTACAATTTCGAGAAACATTTATTAATATTCGCAGTTTGATTTCATATTGGCACAATTTCAAATTTAAAAATTTTTTTTTTTTTGTTTGTCGAAATGATTGATTGATTGATTGATTGATTTTTGTTTTAAATTTTAAAATAATTAAAAATTCATTATGAACTTACCTAAAAAGGTGAATAGAAACACTTGGTAACAAAGTAAAAAATTTTTTTTAACTCATCATAAACGAACAAGTTAAAGACGAAAATAAAATTTTCCAACTCCTTAATTTTTTTTTTTGTTTTAAACTAACATCTTCTTTTTTCCTTATAACCTAAAAATAAAATAAAAAAAACTTTTTTTATATAAATGTCAGGGTGTCACATTCTAGTTTTTATCAGGTAACAATAAAAATATTTACAAATATAAAATTTTTTATGATTTTTATTGAAAATTTTATTTATAAAAATTGAATTATTTTGTTATGAAATATTACTTAAATATCATTCGAAACTTGTAAATAAATAACTTCGGACAATAAAAAAAAAAAAAAAAAAAAAAAAAAAGCAAAATGTTGCAAATGTGAAAAAGAGAAGAAAATTAATATCAATGCTGTCATACAAAAAAAGAAAAAATTTAATTTAATTGTACTCTAAAAATATGACATTTTGTTATAAAAACGTATTTTCTAAAAAAAGAAAAAAAAAGTAGGAAGTGGATAAAAGAAAGTTAACACTTATAGATTTCTCCACTCGACTTTCCTAATAAAATTTAAACGTTAAAAAAAATTTAAGGCAAATTATTAATTTACTTACATGACTACATGATCTTGATAATAACTAACGTCTAGTTTTTTTAACGAATCACACTTTTATGTGATATTTCTTCAAAATAAAAAAAAAAATAAAAAAAAAATTTGACTACATATTACTTGAAAGACGGAAAAAAAACTAAATCAATGTCGTCTGCTACACATTCACGGTTTAATGACGTGGAAATAGAATTAAAAATGAATCCGTTTGAAAATTCCCCAAATTTTTACAAATTTCCTCAAGTATATTTTACCAATTCGAAAAAATGTAATTAGATTTCTTTTTTGAAAAGTATTCATTATTATTTTTATTTAAAAATAAATTTTTTGCAGTTTAATAATTTTATTGTCACCGCACTCTTAGAATAAAATAAAAATTACGCGCTCTTTTTGACATATCATTTTAAACGTCTAGGAAATTTTTATTAATTTTTTTAAGTCATGTCAGTGATTTCTTTAAGAGGATATGATGTTAGCTTTCCTTACCCGATTCCATACGACATCCAAAAGAGTTACATGAATAAAGTTCTCACTTGCTTAGATGAGGTAAATTTTTTGCTTAAAAAGATAAATTTAATGTCAATTTAAAAACTATAAAAGTGTGTGAATTGTTTCTAGAAAACTCATGCAGTTTTAGAATCTCCGACTGGTACGGGCAAAACACTGTGCCTATTCGCACCTGTCACAGCTTGGGCAAAAAGAAAAAAAAAAAATGCTGTCGTACATGTTACTCAAGATTCTAATAAAGAACTCAATAGTCCTCATTTTGAAAGTACTGAACATCAGGGACCCTGGGGAGTCAAATCCAAATCAAAAGTTTGGTATACAGCAAGAACTCATTCTCAAATTGCTCAAACAGTTAGCGAAGTTAGAAAATGTGACATAGAAGGTCTTCATGTAAGGGTAATGGGAGCTAGGGATCAATTATGCATAAATGAACTTGTTTTAGAAGAAAAAGATTCTTACATAAAGGTATTATATTGTCAATTTTTCTGACTTATTATAAAATATTGTTTTATTAAAGAGTGATTTTTTTTTCACAGACTGTTAAATGTAAAGAATTAGTCAAATCTAAAAAATGTAAATATTATACAAAGTTATCATATGAAAAAGATTTTAAAAGATTTTATCAATCGGGAGAGGTTTTAGACATAGAAGATTTAGTATCGATAGGAAAATCATGTGGAATTTGTCCTTATTTTTTGGCTAAAAGAGCCAGTGAAACTGCAGATATTCTTTTACTTCCATATAATTATATCATCGATAGAGAATCTAGAGAATCAAATGGTTTGCAATTACAAGTTAGTTAAATTTTTTAAAAACACATCAATTATTGAAATTAAGTTTAAATTGATATTAATAAATTAAATGTTCTTTTTTAGAATGATGTTATTATTTTTGATGAAGGTCACAATGTGCCTTCCACTTGCGAAGAAAGTTATGAGTTTAGCTTTACATCTCTCGATGTTGCCATCGGAATCAAAAATATTCAAGATGTAAAACTTTTTTTGTTTTTTTTTTTTTCATTCAGTAAATGTTAATATTTTTTGTCACAATTTAAACTTTTATCATTTTGTAGGTTATGCTTAGCCTAAGTAAACTCACTGAGGATTTAATAGAAGATGAAGAAATCGATGTATCCAAACATGTATCAAATTCTATGATGATGGTTGAAATGCTACAAAAATTAGAATCGGCACTTAGTGAAATGAATGCTTCCAATGAACTTTTACCTGTCTCTGAACTTTATAATTTTTTAAGTAGTGCTGGTGTAAGGTTAAATTTTAATTTTTTGAAAAACTAATTTAGTAAAATTAAAAAAATTAATAATATTATAAAATTTAGATAAACGATGATAAATCCAGAGTGCTTATCGATGGCATTTCTTCATTTAAAAGTGATTCGGAAAAACTTTCACTGACAGGAAGCACATTGGAAACATTTAATTTGTTGGAAAAAATGATGAGTGTTATGTATGGATCAACAGTTAGAAGTTTTGATAAATCAATTGTGGATAGATCGTTTAAATGTGTGATAACAACAGATCCTGAACGACATTTTGCAAAAAAATTTTCTTTGTATTGTTTTAATCCATCTTTCGGGTGAGTTTTTGACAATGACTTGATTAATGGTATAGATTTTTTGATAAAAAGAAACTTATTTATTTATTTTAGGATAAAGAGTTTATTAGCGCTTGGTTCTCAATCTATTATCATTACTAGTGGAACTTTATCACCTCTTAGAACATTTATTTATGAATTGGGTCTTCCCAAACCTGTTACATTGGAAAATAAACACATAGCAAAAAAATGTCAGGTATATTGATAATGACAGTTAAAAACAAAATTTTTTTTGTTTTTAACTGAATAAAATTTTTTGTTTTGTTTTAAAAGGTTCCTTTTGTCATACTCGGAACAGGAGTTAACAATGTCAAAATGGATGGAGCCTATAAAAATAGGTATGAAATTATTTATTATATAAATTACGTTTATGTAAATTTAAAATCTATTTCGTTTAAAAACCAGGAACGATCCCAAGTACGTTTCGTCGTTAGGAATGTCTTTGACTAATCTTATCGCGTCCATACCTGATGGTATATTATTATTATTTTCTTCTTACACGATGATGCAAAGTTTAAAAGAATCGTGGGAAAAAGATTTAGGAATTTGGACCCGATTAAATTCTTTAAAGGTAATTCTTTTTTTCCTTTTTTCCTTTTTTTTTTTTGCAAAATAGAAAATGTGAGTCTTTGTTTTAGAGAGTTTTTGTCGAGCCACGTAACAAAAACGAATTTATCAATTGTATGGAAAATTATCGTAGAGCAATAGATTCTGGTAACGGTGCCATTTTAATGGGTGTCCTTCGCGGAAAGGTAAAATATTTTGAACCGATTAAAGAAATGTATATACCTAATTACGATTACCAAGTTTTACATATGATTTTCTATAATAGATTTCCGAAGGTATGGATTTTAAGGATCAATATTGCCGAGGTGTATTCATAATTGGAGTTCCCTTTCCTCCCATACAAGATTTAAGAGTTATTGGAAAGCAAAAATATTCGGAATCCCTCATGATTTACAATGAGAAAACCAAAACGGAAGAAGTAAGTTTAAGTTTTAAGGAGCGTATCAAGGATTTAAATGTTATCATTAATTTACCTTTTAATCCAATCGTAGAAATTGTACAATCAACCCTATCTATCCATAGAAGCAATGAAAGCAACCAATCAAGCCATCGGACGAGTTATTAGACACGGAAAAGATTACGGAGTCATTATTCTTGTAGATTATCGATTTGCATGGCCGAGATTATTTTACAACATATCATCTTGGTTGAGAGATGATTTTCCGACGGAGAGTAATTTTCCAACTGCAAAAAAATTAATCAGTGATTTTTTTAAAAACGTACACTCGGGTGCGGTAAGGAGTCGAATTATTGAGTATTAATATTCTCCCGTCAGCTTAATGTCGTCTGGTCTGTCGGAAAAGTCGGAAAAGTAAAATCGTTTGTTGTTATTTTAGTTGGGAGTGGAAGAAATTCACTGTCAACCGTTAGATGGAAATGGTTGTCCCATAGCAAAGAAATTTTCATACGAAGAATACGATCATAAAAAACAACCCCCGAAAAGAACGGGACCAAGAATGGATTTATCGGGAATCGAAGGGAAATCCCGGTCGGAATCGTCGGGAACTCAAATTATAAACAAAGAACGGAAATCAAGAGGTCACACTAATATAAAATACGAGGACGATGATTTGACTCCAGAAAATTTATTATTTAAATATAAATCGAATAAAAAATATAATGATGATGGGAATTCGGTGGGGAGGAAAACAGGAGCTACGACATCCCTATCCGATGCCATAGAATTGGCTAGAAAAAATTTAGATAATTATTCATCTCGGGAAAATTTAAATGTAATTTTTTATTAAAAAAAAAAAAAAAAAAAAAATGAATTTTAAATAAAATTGGGAATGGCTACATTTATTATTCTATTTACAGGAAGTAGTAGTACAAGAAAATAACAAAAGAAAATTGAGTGATGACGAAGAGGAAAATTACAAAAAAAATTGTTGCCCTAAACTTTCTCCCTCTTTATTTTCATCCCCGGAATCATCTGAGGGAAGCCAACCAAAAAAATATTCACATATAAAGGTTAAACCCCTGTTACCTGCTGCGAAAAACGACGGTGACGTCATAGTGGAAAATAAATACGAAAAAGAATTGAAAGAAAAATTAATCAATTATTATTCTTCGGTGGGTACCTGTTGTTGTACCAATTCGATAAAGAAGTCGAAGTTGAGGAGGAACAATTTTTTTTTTTTTTTTTTTTTGTTTTTCAGGTTAAAATTTTCCTGTCGGTAAATGAAAATTTTAAATTTAAACTCGCTTCGTCGAATTACATGAGAGGAGAAACATCTTTGACGGATATGATTTCAACGATGGATGAAGTTTTTTTAAAAGCGGGAAATAAAAATTTATACGCAGGTGAAATTTTTTTAAAAATAATAATCGAAGAAAGAAAAACGAAAAAAAAAAATAGTAAAGGTCGTTGACACGAAATAAATAAAATTTTATTAATTATTGGAAATCTATTAAGAGAAAAAAAAACGTTTTTTCAATATTTTCCCACTAATATTTCTTTTCTTTTTAGGATTTCGAATTTGTATCAAAGCTAAAGATAAAATTGAATGGTCAGCTGCTTGTAAGAAAAGAGGAATTAAAAATTTTTAACTTTATACGTGTTAAAAAAAATTTGTCATAATTGAAAATAAAATAAAAATATTTTTATATACAAAGAAATAATCACGTTTGTATTAATAAAAAAAAGTGACCTTTTGAACTTTGACCCTCCCTTCTGCCGACCGACCTCACCGCTGATAAAGATAATAATTGTATGAAAATTATCATCGTAAATTAAATAGTTTAAAATTAAATTTTTAATAAGTCGAATTAAATATTTATTTAAATAATTTAAATTTATTTAAAACATGTAGTTTTATTTAAGTGAAAAAGAAAAAGAAAATTTTGCGGATTTAAAGAGAGAGAGAGAGAGGAAAATTTAAGAGGTAAAATCAATATGGATAAATAAAAAAAATGGTGGTCAAAAAATTTATTTTTGTTATTTGTTTTATTATTTGCGGACATTAACAATGAATTAAAATTTAAATTAAAATTTTTAGAAACATGAAGTTATTAAAAATTCCATATTTTTTTCAATACGGATTAAAATTATTAGTTAGAAATATATCGACCGGAATTGAACCGGTTAAAACGGCTCTTTACGATTTCCACGTTGAAAACAATGGGAAAATGGTGGATTTTGCCGGTTTTCTTTTACCCGTACAATATGGTAGCGATAGCATAACATCATCTCATTTACACACGAGAAAAAATTGTTCCATATTTGATGTGTCGCACATGCTTCAAACTAAAATCCACGGAAAAGATAGAATCGAATTAATTGAAAGAATCACGACGGCGGATGTTGGTGGATTACCGGAAAATAAGGGAAGTTTGACGGTATTCACTGATAAAGTTACCGGAGGGATTTTAGATGATCTTATCGTAACTAAAACCGGTGACGGTTATTTGTACGTCGTGTCAAATGCTGGAAGAAGAGATCACGATAAAGATTTGATGCTGAGAACGGAAGTAAGAATTCTTTCCCCCCACGCCCCCGATATAAAATGCCTTTGATATAAAAACCAATCCCTATGTTCTCCTCACAAAACAAAATTAATCATTTTTCCGATGTGTTCTTCGTTGGGGATTTATGACCTTTGACATTAAACCAAAACGATTAATTATTTCCTACTGTTTAAAATAATAATAATTTGCGCGTAACAAAAAAATTTTTAACTATTACAAATTTTCCAACGGTTTTTTTATATTCTCTAAGGAAATCAGTTTCCTCCACTCAGAGAATCCACACGAATAAATTTCATTAAGTAAAAAACTAATTAATTATTTAATATTAATAATAATAAATATTATAGAAAGAAATGAAAAGTGAAAATAAAAATGTCGACGTTGAATTTTTACACTTACACGAATGGTCTCTAATTGCCGTTCAAGGACCAGAAACTCCTGCCGTACTTCAGCCATTATGTGACGTACCATTAGACAAATTATTTTTCATGGAATCAACGTTGGCAACAGTTGGTAAGAGTTTGGTACGACGAAGTCACGTGATTTTGAATTTTGAATTTCTTTTTGTTTTTGTAATTCGCGGTACATTTTTTTTTTCTTTTTAGCAAACGTACCTGGATGTAGAGTAACGAGATGCGGTTATACAGGAGAAGATGGAGTTGAAATATCTGTACCATCTGATAAAATAGTAAACGTGACTCGAGAACTTTTAAAATCTAAAACAGGAAATGTTAAATTAGCCGGATTGGGCGTAAGAGATTCTTTAAGGTATTTTTCTCTTTATTTATTGTTAATGAAAGGATGAGAAAAGGTTATATAACATTTTTTGTAAATTTAAAGACTCGAAGCTGGTCTTTGTTTGTACGGTAACGACATAGACACATCGGTCACACCGGTAGAAGCTACCTTGGCATGGTTGGTATCTAAAAAAAGGAGAGAAAGAAAAGATTTTCCAGGTTGGGAAATTATATTAAAACAATTAAAAGAAGGAACATTGAAAAAAAGAATAGGATTAAAATCAACTAAGGGTCCCCCACCGAGACACGATTGCATAATTGAAAATGATTCTGGTAATCCAATTGGTAAAATAACAAGCGGTTGTCCATCACCAAGCATAGGTGGATCCGTTTCAATGGGATACGTTGAAAAAAAATATTCTAAAAATGGCACTCAAGTTTTTGTTAAAATAAGAGGAAAACAATATCCGGCAACGGTTACAAAAATGCCATTTATACCATCTAATTATTATAACCGTTAATAAAAAAAAAAAAAAAATTTCTATTCATTTTTCTTCATCTTATTCTTTCACTTAACAAATAAAAGAAGGGGGAAGAGGGGGAAGGGGAGGAAATGGACAAAAATTTTCTTCTGCTACTTCTTAAGGTTTAGAATTATTTACTTAAAGATTTTTTTGTCCGATCATGTTAAAAGTATTTTTTATGATGGTCAGTAAACAATTTATTGTTTTTATTTGTTCACATTTTTCTTTTAAAAGATTTTTTCTTTTTTTTTTTGGGGGGAACTTAATAACGAATTTTAACCACTTATAAAAACGTAACGTTTTTTTGTTGTTGTTTGTTGACGTAACTTCCGTTTTTCAAAAAAAAAAAAATTTCTTTTTATCCTTTTTTGTTTGTTTAAAAAAAAAAAAATTTTTACGAAGGGTTTTATATAAATATGGGTTATCGCCATTTTTATATATAAAATATTATTATTATTATTATTATTAAACTCTACTGGAAACATTTAATGTTTTAAATTTTTAAATCGATAAAAGAGAGAGAGAAAGGGGGGAGGGGGAAATACGTTTTAAATGGATTTCGTAATGTTTTTTTTTTTTTTTTCTTTTTTTAATGTATATAAATTTGCAAAAATGCATTTCTATTGTTTGAAAGATCGTAAAAAAAAAAAAAAAAATTTCACACTTTTTTCATTGCATGCAATGACTTTTCTTTTTTTTTTTTACATTCGTGATAAAATATTATAATTTTTTTATAACAATGAAACCGAATTGTTTATTTATTTTATACAGGGGTGCCAATATCGTAAAAATAATTTTTTAAATAGAAATTTTTGACTCGTAATTTTTAACTTGTGACCAATACCGAAATTATATTAATCTTTATTTAATTGTAAAACACTCAATTGTTTCTAGAATGTTCTTATTTTAATCTATTTCTTCCCAAGAGAGAGAGAGAGAGAGAAAGATTTTTATCCGGATCAGTCACCATGTCTCATCCCCATTTTTCCGGTTTTTCAATTATCCGCAAATCTTCTTTTTTTTTCCTCCTCCCCCCTCCCCCTTTCTCTCTCTCTCTCCCTACATCATGTTTGTTTGTTAAATAATCCTAAAAGGAACAAAAAAAAGGAAAAAATTTCATTTCGATGCGTTTTTTTTTTTTTTTTGTATTATAAAATTCGTCCGTTATTTAAAATTTTCACTTTCCGCCATTTTGATTTTTATTAAATGAGGATATCCGTTGAACAATAATGTTTCGAAATGTTTTGTTTTATAAAAAATCATTTCATTTGTTACAAAAAGAAAGAAATGTTATTTATTATTATCATCATCATAATGATGCGGTCAAGTGAATAATAATAATAATTATAAAACACGTGAACGGTTATGAAATTATCAAAGAGAAAATTTTTAACAAGGTGGTCACATCGTTTTTTACATACGGGGAAAAAAATATTATTATTATTATTAAAAACGCGTCGGTAAAAGTTTAAAAATCAAAAAGCATAAAAATCTTAAATAATAATAATAATAATAAAATGACTTTGTCGCTTTGTTTGTTTGTCGACCGTTAGGAAAAAGGTCCAATTATAAAAAAAAAAAAAAGATGGAGGAAAATACATTGAGAAAATTCGTTACCCGAAAGCTAATAATAATAATAATAATAATAGTTTTGAGATAAAAAAAAAATTTTTTTATATAAACATATTGATAATATTTAAAAATGGAAAAAAAAATAAAATTGGTTTTTTTTGTCGCCATTTTACAAAAAAAAAAAATAGGAAATTGGAACAAATTGGATTTCAATTGAATTTTCAATTTTATTGTGTGTCAACTTTTAGCTTAAGATATTATTATTATTATTATTATTAAATTTATAGTATTTCCTTTTTTTTCTTCTGCTTCTTATTCTTCTGCCACTTTTATTTCCTTTTTTATTCTTTTCCCCCCTTTTTCTTATTTGTGGTTTATAAAAAAAAAATTGTCAGCGTTTAAATCTTAACCGAAATATTTTAAGATTTTTAAATATTATTATTATTATTATCGATTATTGATTGATTATTGATTGATTATTTATCGATGATTTTTATTAATAATAAATAAATTTTTTTGTTTTTAATCAATCAAATTATATATAAAAAAAAGAAAATTGTTTAGCGTGTTTGTAACAAAAGTTTTTTTCCTTTTTTCTCATTTTCGTGTTCCATTTTGTTTTTCAATCTCACGAGATTTTCTTTTTTTTTTCGGTTGACATTTTTTTTTTTTTTTTTTTTTGTTCTCATCATCCCCAACAAAAACAAAAATTTATACGAGATTATACGGAATCATTTGAAAAAGTGTGGGAACGCAGTTTCATTAAAACGTCCACGGTGATTTCTATAAGAAAAAAGAAAATTTCATTTAGAAAAAAGGGGGAGGATTTTAACTAAATCGCACGTGCAATTGTAAACAAAATGCACGCGTTCGTTCGTACACGTTCGTCATCCGTTCGTTCGTTCGTTTGGTCGCTAATAAAAAGTTTTTATAAAAAAAATTCTGATGGAAATCCAAACATTGTTTATTATTATTATTATCTGAGATTTTAAGAAAAATTTGTAAGAAAATTTAATTAAAAAAAAAAGTCAAACCGCCACCATCGGGATGGAAACCTGTAGGGAGGAGGTGCGAAGGGGTAGGAGGGTGGGAATGAGGGGATGAGGGGGTGAGGGGAAAAGAATTTACATTAACGAGTTCGAAGTTATTTTGATACGTGTGTATATATATATAAAATAAAAAGAAAATTGAAAGAATTCCTAAATTGATTGAATTTGACATTCCGAAGTTAATAAAATAACAAATTTTTTTTCATCCGTAAATAATGTGTAATGTTATCATCATCATCATCATCATCATCATCGCCTTGACAACGTTGTTAATAAAATTTATACAAAAAAAAAGTTTCAATTTTTTTTTTTTATACTTAAAAGAAATGAATAAAAATTAATACAACTTATTTAGTAGAGTTGTGTATGCTTACGTCACAACCTTTGAAAATATTTTTTAATTAAATTTTTTTTATTAAAATAAATTATAATTAAATTAATAACGATCGATTAAATGTGATTTTCATACAAAAATATCTTTGTGTCTTCTGACACGTCTTTTTTTAACATTACGCGAAGGAAGATGTGATGTACTGAATGGACGTCGAAATTTAAATGAAATTTAAATGAAAATTTTTTGGTTCTGTTTGATGATACAATGATGATGATGATGATGATGATGATGATGATGATGATGATGACGATGACGATGATGACGATGATGATGATGATGATGAAAAGAAAATAAAATAAAATGAAACGATTTTTTGTTCTCCCACGATATTTTCTCATCGGTCACACGGGAATTTTCTTTATTGTGAGAAAACCGAAAAAAGGTTTTAATTTTCCCTCTCAATTTGGCTTTTTAAAAAGCGTGCAAGACACGCGTTCCCTCCCTCCCCCTCCCCCCGCCCCGATACAATAGAAAAAGGGTACTACGTGGATACTTTTTTTTTTTCTATTTCATCTCATTAATTAATTTATTATTATTATTATTATTATTTGTAACAAATAAAATTACGATGGTAAAATTCAATTGTCGAACAAGTGCGCGTGCTGTCGTCGTCACCATGATGATGATGATGATGATAAATTTTGCTTGGAAATTCTTGTGGAAAAAAAGGAAAAATTTATTTTAAAAAAAGTCTAACTGTTGTTGTTTGTTATTATTATTATTATTGTTAAGGGTAAGAAAGGTGTTTCCGGTTTCCAGGTGATTTTATAACACATCCCACCAGGTGGATAAATGTTATAAAAATAACAGGTAAAATCAATGGACCGTTATTTTTTTTTTTCTGGAAAATGATAATAATAATAATAATGACAAAATTTTTAATTGAATTGTGGGGGAGTAGGGGATGAAGGGGCGAAGGGGAGGAAGAGAATTTTATAATAAAATTTAAATATTGTTTGTATTTAGTTTTTTAGAAATAAAACTATTAGTTTTCTTTTTTGGTTAATAAAAAAAAACGAGAAATGAAAATTTTTTTTTTTAATTGTTTCCTTTTTCCCTCTCTCTCTCTCTCTCGTATGAATTTTCCTTTGTCATTTCCGTTTTTTTTTCGAGATAATTTTTTATTTCAATATTACACGCACCATCCGTTTTTTTTTTTTTTCGTTTCAAATTAATCCGTAAAACCGTTAATTTTTTTTCCATAAAAAAAAAAAACTAAAAAAATTTTGACGGTTATTTCCGTTTTTATATGATTTAATTCTATTTACACGACATTTGGTTTGTTTCCGATTGTTTTTCGATTGTTTTTCGTGGGAAATTCATCGGAAAAAAAAAACGAATTTTTTTTTAAAATTATTATTATCATTACGTAAAATAAATTGTAATCCGTAGAAAAAAAAAGATGATAATAATAATAATAATAATAGTGATGATGATAAAATTCGTGCCATTAGATAATTGTGACAAAAAAAAAAAAAAAGAAAAAAAAAAAGAAAATTTCTAATTCAATATCACAAGTCATTCAATAATAGATTTACCGTTAAAAAAAATGGGATTTGAAAGGTTTTCCCCCCCCTCTCTCTTTCTTTTTCTCTCTCTCTCACTTTCTCTCTATCTCTCTCTTCCTGTTTGTATTTGTAAAAAAAAAAATTGTCTTGACTTTATTTTTAATTCCTTTCAAAAGATTTTCTTTCTTTTATAATAATAATAATAATATTTATTTATTATTATAATAAAATTTTTTAAGGTAAGAAAATTTTTTTTTTTTTTACAAAATAATCTGACCGGAAATGTTTTTCCATTTTCCCGTTTTGGAAAAAAGAAAAAGAAAAAGAAAAACGACATGAATGTTTAATGTAATTTTAATGTGCGTCATTGAGTTCGTCATTTTTTTTTCCTTTTTTGTTAAGCTTCTTACCTCTTTTTAGACTCTCCTGAGAATTTTCTTATTTTTCCTTCATCCATTTTTCCATTTGGAAAAATGGCGAAAAGTGGCGGTGGCGGCGGCGGCGGGGGGTGGTTCCTTTTGTTTTAAATATTTTTCCATTAAATTCTTAGGAAAAAAAAAAAAAATTTTTTTTTTTTTTTTAAATCACTTTCTATACTATTTTCTTCTTATTATTATTATTATTTCCACCGTACCCCCTTCCTCCCTCCCTCTCTCTTTTTATTTAAATAATAATAATAATAATAATTGAAATGATTTGAATTTAAAAAAAAAAAATTTTTTTAATATAATTTCACTTCGAGCTGTTTTTTATTTTATAAATTATTATTATTAGTTATTTTATTAAAAAAAAAAACGTCATAAAAATAATAATAATAATAAATTACGCGACGGAAAGATTCGTCAAATAATAATAATAATAATAATAATAATAATAATTTTTTATTAATATTTTTTTTCATTACGTAATTTTTACTTTGAAATCCGAAAAGAAAAACTTTATTTTATTGTTTTCTTTTCATTTTTATTATTAACGTAATAAAAAATTTAATAATAATAATAATAATAATAATAATAATAATAAATGTTTGATTTAATTAACTTTGTATTTAATTGACAAATGAAAATAAAAATAAAAGAAAATTTTTTTTTTTTTTTTTATTAAACGTGAGAATTTTCCTTTTTTTTACCTGGTTCACGTAATTGTTATTATTATCTGTTCGAGCGAGTAATTTTTATTTATTTATGACGTCACGTTTGTAAATAATAAATAATAATAATAATTATTAATTATGTTATTATAAGTAATATAAAAGTTGTAAAGGAAAGAAAACGAAAAAAATTCGGGGGTAATTGATATGGGTAATTTAAGAGAGTAAAAAAAAAAAAAAAAAAAATTTCCTTAGACGGTGGTGGTTGAGGGGGGTGGTTTGGGGGTGGTGGTGGTGGCGGCGGTGACGTACACTTGTTTAAATGACATCCGGTTTATTTTTTTTTTTTTTAAGGTATTCCACGGGCTTCGTTTCCTTCGGGGGGGGTAACAATAACCTCAAGCACATGGCGAAACAACAATACCTTCAAGGTTTCCTCCTCCTCCTCCTCACTACTCACTCCTTATTATTATAATAAATTTTTATGAATGAATTTTTTTTTTTTTATTTACCCCTCACTCCCAAACCAAAACCTGAACCTTGATTCATTTTTTTATTTGCCCTCCATACAAAACGAATCAATGAATCCCCGGATATGAAAGGTAATCATAACCGGGGTTGTTTATTTATTTATTTATTTATTAATAATATTATTAAGAATAGAAAAAGAAGAAGAAGGGGGTGGGGGGGAGGGTGGAGAAGGGTGAGGGAGAGGGTTATTTCGATGACAAATTTTTTTTAAAAAGAACGAAGATGACGTCGTATTCGTGACGAAAAATTGTTTTTTTTTTAAACTTATTAAAAAATTTATTTTTCAATTTGATGACAAAATTAAAAAAAAAAAACGCGTGTGTATAAATAATAATAATAATAATAATAATAATAATAATAATAATAATAATGATGATGATGATGATGATTATGATGATGATTTTTTTTATTCCTTGTCGTGGTACGATTAAAATTTAATCACGAGTAAATAATAAATATTTAATTTGATTGCATTTTCTAGTGCCACGTTAAAATAAAATAAAAAAAATGTTTTTATATATATTTGAGATTTCTTTAATATAAATAAATAAAATGACTCGGTAATAAAATAATAATAATAATGATAATAAATGGAGTTTTGATAATGAAATTAAATAAATATCAAAAAGTTTTTGTGAGTTTTTCCTTTTTTTTCGTTTTTTTTTTCCATTGGAAATTATTTAGAAACGGGAAAAACATGGCGAATAGAGAGAGAGAGAGAGAGAGAGAGAGAGAGAGATTAATAAATCCATTGAAAATAAATAAAATTTTAATTAATCGTAATTAACTTGTAATTGTTGATTTTAATTTTATTTTCACACTCATTAGACGAATATAATTTTATTATATCCTTTCACATTTGTATATAAACAAATCAATTTTTTTTTTTTTTTAAAGGATTTATATTTCGTTGGGGGTGGTGGGGGGTGGGGAGGGAGGGTTTTTGTTTAAATTAAAAGCTTTTGAGATAATAAAATTATAAAAAGGATAAAAAGAGAAACTAATAACTCAACTGCTGCTGCTACTACTACTACTCGACTAATAAAAAATAATCAAATGTCATTTTTTTAAAAACATGTATAATGAAAGGTTGTTGTTGTTGTTGTTGTTGTTGAATTAACCCGATGGAAATGGAAATAAAAAATGGAGGAGGAAAAACGTTTTAAAGGAAAATGGAGAGTTAAAAATAAAAAAATTTTTAAACTTTTTACGATACGAAAAAAGCAAAAAAAAAAATTCTAATAATCGTTTTTTTTTCAACCCTAATGTTGTATGAAAAAAAAAAAAAAAATCTCACCCTATTGAAAACGTAACGAGGCGGCACCCGCTATCACGGCGCGTGCGGCTGCACACGACACCTGCCAGGTATGACTCAGCCTGTGACGTCATAAAAATATCGTAATACAGTATGTCGACCCTATCATATGCTTTCTTGTTTGTTTTCCTTCCATCCATCCATCCTTTACTTTTTTTTTTTTTTTTTTAATTTAATTAAATATTTTTTTGTTGTTTAAAAAAATTTTTTTAAATATATATATATATACAAAATATCACGTGATGAAATAAGAGAGAGAGGGGGGGGAAAACAATAAAAATAAATAGGAAATCAGAAAATTTCCTTTTTGTGTCCAGTAAAAGTATACATATATCCATCAGAGTAATAAAATAGGGAGTGGACATGTAAACAAAAAACCGATCCCACTTTTTTTTTTTTTGACATTTTATCATCAAATACGTTGGGAGAAAAAAATTCTAATTTTAGAATGATTTTTTTAAAACGGCGGTAGCAATAGTAATAAAAAAGTAAAATAAAAATAGATTTGTACTAATAATAATAATAAAAGGTCAGAGAATCATTACAAAAAAAAACAGGAATGAAATACGTCATTATTGTGACGTGAATTCACTCATACCATTTTGGATTATATGTGCCAACATCTGCCGAGTTGTTGCAAGCAAGTCAGCGTCACGACGCCAAGCCAAAAGTGATTGTGAGACAATGCAGGGATTTCCTCTATTGTGCAGAATCACACATGCTTATACGCTACTACTACCCTGTTTATGCATAAAAAGTTGAAGGGGAGGGAAGGGGATGGTAAGAGAACCCCTGGGTTATTCACTACTACCTTTCATTTCGGGTTTACTTTTCATAAATTTTTTTTAAAGAGGATTTAACGATGAGTGAATCGAATCTGGTGCCACTTTTTTACTATTTCGATTGTGTTTTCCACCGGAGTCAGCAACATATTAGCCGTTAAACCTGTGGGAATAGTGAAGCTCGTAGGTAACCAAGGAAGATGTCTTAGAGTAGGTGCGTGTTGGACACGTTTGCAAAGGAAAAATCAAAGGAACCATCGTTAAAACCGCATCCCATTTATATAATACACCATTATTGTAATTTGAGTGTGTGTGTGTTGAATTGTCAAGCTTTTTTCTTTTTTCTTTTATCTAAAACTCTGTGCACATGTCATACCGGCACGCGACATAATGTCGGATGAAATTTTTTTCTCATTCTTTGCTTACAACCCATACAATCAATCCCTCTTATACCCGATTCCACACAAATGTACATGATCTAAAGACTCTTTCTCTCTCTCTCTCTCTCTCTCTCTCTCTCATTCCCTTTCATACCTTTGTTCTGTAGTTTTTATGCCACCCCATAGATAGCTTATTGATATGTTGATGACTCAAATAAATACAATTATAATTTTTTTTTTTTTTCCTTTTAATTGGGTTTTTCTTTTTTTTTTTTTTAAATATCGTGCGGCACTAATAAACAACAACATCGTTTAAAAGGGAAAATGTTTAACGAAATGTAATGTTAATTAATTGTTTACTAAAAAAAAACTCTTACATCTTTATAAAAGGTTAAAGGTTAAAAATATTTTTTTTTCTATCCCATTTGACAAAATCTGACGAAAATGAAATTTGAATATTATTATAAAATTTGATATAAAAAATTTATTTTTTACTTATAAAATTTTCCCAAGCTTCGGGGAAAATTTTTTATTATATTTATTTTTTCCCATTTCTATCAAACTATTATTATTATTATTTGCGAAAAAAAAATGTTTCGAGTACGTTTTATTTTTTCAAAAAAAAAAAACTTTCAAGACTCTTCAATTATAAATAAATTTTCCTTTTTTTTTTTTTTTTATTGAAAATAACAATTAATAATTATCGAAGGATTTCCAACGATATATATTATTATTATTATATATATATATTATTATTATTATTATTATTATTATCTAAAGGCCATAGAAATAAAAAAAAAAAAAATTTTCTTTTCAAGTGGACGAATAAAAAAAAAAAAAAAAAAAAACTCACGTCGATCGAATTTACACCATATGCCAACTTTTTTTTTTCTTTTAAATCCGGATTTATCTAGTGCCACGTTAAAAAAAAAAAAAATTTTTAATCACGTTATAAAATCCGGATTATTTATTAATTAATTTGACGTCATAATTATTAAAAATTTCTTTATTATTATCTTACGTTGATGAAATGTCGTTTGTACGAATAGCCAAGAAAAGTCGTTAAGTTTCTATTATTATTATTATTATTATTTGTAAAAAAAGGAAAAGGAAAATAAGGAGACATGTTTATAATAGTTTAAAAAGGGGATCCATTAGGGACAAAAAAAAAAAAAAAAAAAAAAAATTTGTGTGTGTTAAGAGTGTAACCCAAGAACACGAATTAGAATTAAATAAATTGAAATGGGAATGAAATGAATTTTCACCCTTGATTTTATATCATCATCATCATTATCATCATCAACCACTTGTCAAAGGAAACATTTTTTTTTTTTTTTGTTAATAAATATTGAAATTGCCTGTATATTTAGTTTTAAATATACTTATTGGCGAGAGATGATTTTATAAAAAAAAAAAAAAAGAAAAATGATGCACACTTACCAGTTTTTTTTTTTTTTTCACAATCCCTTCATTCATATGATTCACACACGACTTGGATTTTTATTAGCATTTTCATTCTAATGCCCCGAAGTTAAATAATATTATCCATGTTTAAAAATTAAAAGACGCCATTTTGTTTTTTGGGAAAAAATTTTCCCTACTACGACGATCGGTGTTGAGCGTTTTTTGTCGCCGTCGTGGAAAAACAAACGAATTATTTTCCGACGAGACAACCTGAAACGAAAAAAAAGGAAAATGTTAGAATAATAATAATAATAATAATAATAATAATAATAGTATTTAAATAAATGTAAAAGGAAATGCAAAAAAAAAAAAAATAAGAATAATTGGATAAATTTTAAGAAGAAGAAAATATAAGGCACGGAAAATGGCGGAAGTTTTAAATAAAATAAATTTTTTTTTTTTTTGTGTGAAAATTAAAAGGAAAAAAGGAAAAAAAGGAAAGGAAAAAAGGAAAAAAGGATGATTCAAATATTATTTACCGTAATATATTTAAATTATGTTAAAATTGATATTATTAAAGATGAATAGAAGAGAGAGAAAGAAAATGGCGCGATTTTTCCTTTCTTCCTTCTTTGTAATTATGTATTTTCCAAACGGAAATCAATTTTAATAAAACAAAATAAAATTCAAATAATAAATAAATCAATAAATAAATTATGTATTATTATTGATTTTTATTTTAAATAAAAAAAAAAATTTTACCGCATTTACTTAAAATATTTTTTTTTTTAGATGAATTAAAAAGTTTTAACAAAGGAAAATTTCGATGGTTTAAACCTCATATTTCACCTGCTATAAAATGCCCCCATAATTAAATAATAATAATAATAATAATAATTTCTTTTAATTATCATTTTTTTTTCCGCGGCAATTTAATTGAAATAATAATAATAATAATAATATTTGGCAAGTGGTTTTTCACTTGCTGACTAAATAATAATAATTGTTTTGTGTGTGTGTGTTACGATGTGGGCCCTTTCCCCCTCCCCCCACCGCAGGGCCCTTTTTTTTCAGATGCGGGTCATATACATTTTATTTAATAAGGTACCTGTCGTGAATGAGGAAAGCAAAAAAAAAAATAAAAGGATCCCGTAGGAATTTTAATTGAGTTTAAAAAAAAAAAGTTTAAACGACGGAGACGAATTTTCACGTCTTTGATTTTTCCACCCATTTATTATTATTATTATTATTATTATTAATTACCTTTTATTTATTTTTTTTAAAGGTAAAATTTATTTAATTATTATTATTATTATTCGGCGTTTAAATAAAATGCGCGAACGGAAAAAAAAAATAAAATAAAATAATTTAATTTTTTCGTAGAGTGTATTTAATAAGTGAACCGAAGTTTTTTCATGTTTGTTGTTGTTGTTTGTTGCTGTTTGTTGTTGTTACCGTTATTATTATTTTAATTAATTTTCTTTTATTATGTTTCTTTTTTACCCTTTTTTTTTTTTAAATTTACTCTTTATTACTTTAAATAAAAAATAAAGTAAAAAAGGTGAAATTTTAATAAGTAAACGTTTATAATAAAGTTAAATTATTATTATTATTATTAAGTAAATATTTTATTAAAACGAAAATTTTTATTTTTTATTTTTTACCGATTATATTAGAGAGAGAGAGAGAGGGAGAAAAATATAAAATCATGAAATAAGGAAAAAATAACGTGAGGAAGGGTGGGGGTCACTTTTTATAGGGAAGTCTATGGTCAGGATTGCGTGCTCATGAAAAAAGGGTCTCGTTGTAAATGAGAGGGGGAAAATGAGTAAAAATGTGGCAAAATACCCCTCTTTTTTTTAAAAAAAAAAAAAAAAAAAAAAGGAAAAGCGTATCGAGATGTCGGTAAATATATTTTATTATTATTATTATTATTCTATGAAAATTCGTATAGAACATAAGCTGACAAAAAAAAAAAAAAGGAAAAATATTTCCGGGAAATTTTATTTAAAAAAAAAAAGAAAAATTATTTTCGTATGTTTGTTTATCCGAAAACGTTTAATCATATTATTATTATTATTATTATTATTATGAGTC